>NW_027422189.1:0-247217 GCF_037893015.1 Macrotis lagotis | reverse complement strand
GTTACTCTTTCCTTGCCTAGCCGTGCACTGCCTAGCCTTGCGCTGTCGTGCATTAGCCTTGCCTCCCCAAACCGTGCCTTGCCGTGCGTTACCATTTCCTTGCCTTGCCCTGCATTGCCCAGCCCTGAGTTGTCGTGCCTTAGTCTTGTTTGCCCTTACCGTGCCTTGCCTTCCGTTACCCTTGCCTTCCCCTGCTTTCCCTAGCATTCCTTGCCTTCCGTTACTCTTTGCTTGCCTTCTGTGCATTGCCTAGCCTTGCGTTGTCGTGCCTTAGCCTTGCCTCGCCTGATCGTGCCTTGCCTTGCGTTACCCTTTCCTTGCCTTGCCGTGAATTGCCTAGACGTGCGTTGTCGTGCATCAGCCTTGCCTTGCCTCACCGTGCCTTGCCTTGTGTTACCCTTACCTTGCCTTGCTTTCCCTTGCTTTCCTTGCCTTCCGTTACTCTTTGCTTGCCTTCCGTGCATTGCCTAGCCTTGCGTTGTCGTTCCTTAGCCTTGCCTCGCCTGACAGTGCCTTGCCTTGCGTTACCCTTTCCTTGCCTTGCTGTGCACTGCCTAGCCTTGCCTTGTCGTGCATTAGCCTTGCCTTGCCTGACCGTGCCTTGCCTAGCGTTACCCTTTCCTTGCCTTGCCGTGCATTGCCTAGCCGTGCGTTGTCGTGCCTTAGCCTTGTTTCCCCTTGCAGTGCCCTTCCTTCCGGTACCCTTGCCTTGCCTTACTTTCCCTTGCCTTCCTTGGTTTCCGTTACTCGTTGCTTGCCTTCCGTGCATTGCTTAGCCTTGCGCTGTCGTGCATTAGGCCTGCCTTTCCTCACAGTGCCTTGCCTTGCGTTACCTTTTCCTTGGCTGGCCGTGCATTGCCTAGCCGTGCGTTGTGGTGCCTTAGCCTTGTTTCACCTTGCCATAGCCTTGCTTGCTTTGCCTTGCTTTGCCTTGCCTTCCTTCCATTCCGTTACTCTTTGCTTGCCTTCCGTGCATTGCCTAGCCTTGCTTTGTCGTGCCTTAGCCTTTTTTCACTTTTTCATAGCCTTGCTTGCGTTGCCTTGCTTTGCCTTGCATTCCTTGCCTTCCGTTACTCTTTGCTTGCCTTCCGTGCATTTCCTAGCCTTGCGTTGTCGTGCCTTAGCCTTGCCTCGCCTAACCGTGCCTTGCCTTGCGTTACCCTTTCCTTGCCTGACCGTGCATTGCTTAGCCTTGCGTTGCCGTGCCTTAGCCTTGTTTCCCCTTGCCATGCCGTGCCTTTTGTTACACTTGCCTTGCCTTGCTTTGCCTTGCCTTCCTTTCCTTCCGTTTCTCTTTCCTTGCCTAGCCGTGCACTGCCTAGCCTTGCGTTGTCGTGCATTAGCCTTGCCTCGCCTGACCGTGCCTTGCCTTGCGTTACCCTTTCCTTGCCTTGCCGTGCATTGCGTAGCCCTGCGTTGTCGTGCCTTAGCCTTGTTTCCCCTTACCGTGCCGTTCCTTCCGTTACCCTTGCCTTCCCCTGCTTTCCCTTGCCTTCCTTGCATTCCGTTACTCTTTGCTTGCCTTCCGTGCATTGCCTAGCCGTGCGTTGTCGTGCATCAGCCTTGCCTTGCCTCACCGTGCGTTGCCTTGCGTTACCCTTTCCTTGCCTTGCCCTGCCTTCCCTAGCCGTGCATTGTCGTGTCTTAGCCTTGTTTCCCCTTGCCGTGCCGTTCCTTCCGTTACCCTTGCCTTCCCCTGTTTCCCTTGCCTTCCTTGCCTTCCGTTACTCTTTGCTTGCCTTCCGTGCATTGCCTAGCCTTGCGTTGTCGTGCCTTAGCCTTGCCTCGCCTGACCTTGCCTTGCCTTGCGTTACCCTTTCCTTGCCTTGCCGTGCATTGCCTAGCCGTGCGTTTTCGTGCATCAGCCTTGCCTTGCCTCACCGTGCCTTGCCTTGCGTTACCCTTTCCTTGCCTTGCCCTGCATTGCCTAGCCCTGTGTTGTCGTGCCTTAGCCTTGTTTCCCCTTACCGTGCCGTTTTTTGCGTTACCCTTGATTTCCCCTGCTTTCCTTTGCATTCCTTGCCTTCCGTTACTCTTTGCTTGCCTTCCGTGCATTTCCTAGCCTTGCGTTGTCGTGCCTTAGCCTTGTTTCCCCTTGCCGTGCCGTGCCTGTTGTTACACTTGACTTGCCATGCTTTGCCTTGCCTTCCTTTCCTTCCGTTACTCTTTCCTTGCCTAGCCGTGCACTGCCTAGCCTTGCGATGTCGTGCATTAGCTTTGCCTCGCCTGACAGTGCGTTGCCTTACGTTACCCTTTCCTTGCCTTGCCGTGCATTGCCTAGCCCTGCGTTGCCGTACCTTAGCCTTGTTTCCCCTTGCCGAGCCGTTCCTTCCGTTATCCTTGACTTGCCTTGGTTTCCCTTGCCTTCCTTGCCTTCCGTTACTCTTTGCTTGCCTTCCGTGCATTGCCTAGCCTTGCGTTGTCGTGCATTAGCCTTGCCACGCCTGACCGTGCCTTGCCTTGCGTTACCCTTTCCTTTCCTTGCCGTGCATTGCCTAGCCGTGCGTTGTCGTACATTAGCCTTGTTTTGCCTTACCGTGCCTTGCCTTGCGTTACCCTTTCCTTGCCTGGCCGTGCATTGCCTAGCCGTGCGTTGCCGTTCCTTAGCCTTGTTTCCCCTTGCCGTGCCTTGCCTTTTGTTACACTTGCCTTGCCTTGCTTTGCCTTGCCTTCCTTTCCTTCCGTTACTCTTTCCTTGCCTAGCCGTGCACTGCCTAGCCTTGCGTTGTCGTGCATTAGCCTTGCCTCCCCAAACCGTGCCTTGCCGTGCGTTACCATTTCCTTGCCTTGCCCTGCATTGCCCAGCCCTGAGTTGTCGTGCCTTAGTCTTGTTTGCCCTTACCGTGCCGTTCCTTCCGTTACCCTTGCCTTCCCCTGCTTTCCCTTGCCTTCCTTGCCTTCCGTTACTCTTTGCTTGCCTTCCGTGCATTGCTTAGCCTTGCGCTGTCGTGCATTAGCCTTGCCTTGCCTCACAGTGCCTTGCCTTGCGTTACCTTTTCCTTGACTGGCCGTGCATTGCCTAGCCGTGCGTTGTGGTGCCTTAGCCTTGTTTCACCTTGCCATAGCTTTGCTTGTTTTGCCTTGCTTTGCCTTGCCTTCCTTCCATTCCGTTACTCTTGGCTTGCCTTCCGTGCATTGCCTAGACATGCGTTGTCGTGCCTTAGCCTTTTTTCACCTTGCCATAGCCTTGCTTGCGTTGCCTTGCTTTGCCTTGCCTTCCTTGACTTCCGTTACTCTTTGCTTGCCTTCCGTGCATTGCCTAGCCTTGGGTTGTCGTGCATTACACTTGCCTCTCCTGACCGTGCCTTGCCTTGCGTTACCCTTTCTTTGCCTTGCCGTGCATTGCCTAGCCGTGCGTTGTCGTGCATCAGCCTTGCCTTGCCTCACCGTGCCTTGCCTTGCGTTACCCTTTCCTTGCCTTGCCGTGCATTGCCTAGCCCTGCGTTGTCGTTCCTTAGCCTTGTTTCCCCTTAACGTGCGGTTCCTTCCGTTACCCTTGCCTTCCCCTGCTTTCCCTTGCCTTCCTTGCCTTCCGTTACTCTTTGCTTGCCTTCCGTGCATAGCCTAGCCTTGCGTTGTCGTGCCTTAGCCTTGCCTCGCCTGACCGTGCCTTGCCTTGCGTTACCCTTTCCTTGCCTTGCCGTGCATTGCCTAGCCGTGCGTTGTCGTGCATCAGCCTTGCCTTGCCTCACCGTGCCTTGCCTTGCGTTACCCTTTCCTTGCCTTGCCGTGCATTGCCTAGCCGTGCGTTGCCGTTCCTTAACCTTGTTTCCCCTTGCCGTGCCGTTCATTCCGTTACCCTTGCCTTGCCTTGCTTTCCCTTGCCTTCCTTGCCTTCCGTTACTCTTTGCTTGCCTTCCGTGCATTGCCTAGCCTTGCGTTGTCGTGCATTAGCCTTGCCTCCCCAACCCGTGCCTTGCCTTGCGTTACCCTTTCCTTGCCTTGCCGTGCATTGCCTAGCCGTGCGTTGCCGTGCCTTAGCCTTGTTTCCCCTTACCGTGCCGTTCCTTTCGTTACCCTTGCCTTCCCCTGCTTTCCTTTGCATTCCTTGTCTTCCGTTACTCTTTGCTTGCCTTCCGTGCATTGCCTAGCCGTGCGTTGCCGTTCCTTAGCCTTGTTTCCCCTTGCCGTGCCTTGCCTTTTATTACACTTGCCTTGCCGTGCTTTGCCTTGCCTTTCTTTCCTTCCGTTACTCTTTCCTTGCCTAGCCGTGCACTGCCTAGCCTTGCGTTGTCGTGCATTAGCCTTGCCTCCCCAAACAGTGCCTTGCCTTGCGTTACCATTTCCTTGCCTTGCCCTGCATTGCCCAGCCCTGTGTTGTCGTGCCTTAGTCTTGTTTGCCCTTACCGTGCCGTTCCTTCCGTTACCCTTGCCTTCCCCTTCTTTCCCTAGACTTCCTTGCCTTCCGTTACTCTTTGCTTGCCTTCCGTGCATTGCCTAGCCCTGAGTTGCCGTACCTTAGCCTTGTTTCCCCTTGCCGAGCCGTTCCTTCCGTTACCCTTGCCTTGCCTTGGTTTCCCTTGCCTTCCTTGCCTTCCGTTACTCTTTGCTTGCCTTACCGTGCCTTGCCTTGCGTTACCCCTTTCCTTGCCTGGCCGTGCATTGCCTAGCCGTGCGTTGCCGTTCCTTAGCCTTGTTTCCCCTTGCCGTGCCTTGCCTTTTGTTACACTTGCCTTGCCTTGCTTTGCCTTGCCTTCCTTTCCTTCCGTTACTCTTTCCTTGCCTAGCGGTGCACTGCCTATCCTTGGGTTGTCGTGCATTAGCCTTGCCTCCCCAAACCGTGCCTTGCCTTGCGTTACCCTTTCCTTGCCTTGCCGTGCATTGCCTAGCCGTGCGTTGCCGTGCCTCAGCCTTGTTTCCCCTTGCCGTGCCGTTCCTTCCATTACCCTTGCCTTGCCTTGCTTTCCCTTGCCTTCCTTACCTTCCGTTACTCTTTGCTTGCCTTCAGTGCATTGCCTAGCCTTGCGTGGTCGTGCCTTAGCCTTTTTTCACCTTGCCATAGCCTTGCTTGCGTTGCCTTGCTTGGCCTTGCCTTCCTTGCCTTCCGTTACTCTTTGCTTGCCTTCCGTGCATTGCCTAGGCTTGCGTGGTCGTGCCTTAGCCTTTTTTCGCCTTGCCAAAGCCTTGCTTGCGTTGCCTTGCTTTGCCTTGCATTCCTTGCCTTCCGTTACTCTTTGCTTGCCTTCCGTGCATTGCCTAGCCTTGCGTTGTCGTGCCTTAGCCTTGTCTCGCCTAACCGTGCCTTGCCTTGCGTTACCCTTTCCTTGCCTTGCCGTGCATTGCCTAGCCGTGCGTTGTCGTGCATCAGCCTTGCCTTGCCTCACCGTGCCTTGCCTTGCGTTACCCTTTCCTTGCCTTGCCGTGCATTGCCTAGCCGTGCGTTGCCGTGCCTTAGCCTTGTTTCCCCTTGCCGTGCCGTTCCTTCCGTTACCCTTGCCTTGCCTTGTTTTCCCTTGCCTTCCTTGCCTTCCGTTACTCTTTGCTTGCCTTCCGTGCATTGCCTAGCCTTGCGTTGTCGTGCATTAGCCTTGCCTCCCCCAAACCGTGCCTTGCCTTGCGTTACCCTTTCCTTGCCTTGCCCTGCATTTCCTAGAACTGTGTTGTCGTGCCTTAGCCTTGTTTCCCCTTACCGTGCCGTTCCTTTCGTTACCCTTGCCTTCCCCTGTTTCCTTTGCTTTCCTTGCCGTCCGTTACTCTTTGCTTGCCTTCCGTGCATTGCCTAGCCTTGCGTTGTCGTGCCTTAGCCTTGTTTCCCCTTGCCGTGCCGTGCCTGTTGTTACACTTGCCTTGCCATGCTTTGCCTTGCCTTCCTTTCCTTCCGTTACTCTTTCCTTGCCTAGC
Organism: Macrotis lagotis; assembly: GCF_037893015.1. Taxonomy (NCBI): domain Eukaryota; kingdom Metazoa; phylum Chordata; class Mammalia; order Peramelemorphia; family Peramelidae; genus Macrotis; species Macrotis lagotis. The sequence continues at coordinate 241,376 of NW_027422189.1, read as the reverse complement.
CGTGCACTGCCTAGCCTTGCGTTGTCGTGCATTAGCCTTGCCTCCCCAAACCGTGCCTTGCCTTGCGTTACCATTTCCTTGCCTTGCCGTGCATTGCCTAGCCCTGCGTTGCCGTGCCTTAGCCTTGTTTCCCCTTGCCGAGCCGTTCCTTCCGTTACCCTTGCCTTGCCTTGGTTTCCCTTGCCTTCCTTGCCTTCCGTTACTCTTTGCTTGCCTTCCGTGCATTGCCTATCCTTGCGTTGTCGTGCATTAGCCTTGGCTCTCCTGACCGTGCCTTGCCTTGCGTTACCCTTACCTTTCCTTGCCCTGCATTGCCTAGCCCTGTGTTGTCGTGCCTTAGCCTTGTTTCCCCTTACCGTGCCGTTCCGTGCGTTACCCTTGACTTCCCCTGCTTTCCCTTGCATTCCTTGCCTTCCGTTACTCTTTGCTTGCCTTCCGTGCATTGCCTAGCCTTGCCTTGTCGTGTCTTAGCCTTTTTTCACCTTGCCATAGCCTTGCTTGCGTTGCCTTGCTTTGCCTTGCATTCCTTGACTTATGTTACTCTTTGCTTGCCTTCCGTGCATTGCCTAGCCTTGCGTTGTCGTGCATTAGACTTGCCTCCCCAAACCGTGCCTTGCCTTGCGTTACCCTTTCTTTCCTTACCCTGCATTGCCTAGCCCTGTGTTGTCGTGCCTTAGCCTTGTTTCCCCTTGCCGTGCCGTTCCTTCCGTTACCCTTGCCTTCCACTGCTTTCCCTTGCTTTCCTTGCCTTCCGTTACTCTTTGCTTGCCTTCCGTGCATTGCCTAGACTTGCGTTGTCGTGCATTAGCCTTGCCTCGCCTGACCGTGCCTTGCCTTGCGTTACCCTTTCCTTGCCTTGCCGTGCATTGCCTAGCTGTGCGTTGTCGTGCATTAGCCTTGTCTTGCATTACCGTGCCTTGCCTTGCGTTACCCTTTCCTTGCCTGTCCGTGCATTGCCTAGCCTTGCGTTGTCGTGCCTTAGCCTTGTTTCCCCTTGCCGTGCCGTGCCTGTTGTTACACTTGCCTTGCCTTGCTTTGTCTTGCCTTCCTTTCCTTCCGTTACTCTTTCCTTGCCTAGCCGTGCACTGCCTAGCCTTGCGTTGTCGTGCATTAGCCTTGCCTCCCCAAACCGTGCCTTGCCGTGCGTTACCATTTCCTTGCCTTGCCCTGCATTGCCCAGCCCTGAGTTGTCGTGCCTTAGTCTTGTTTGCCCTTACCGTGCCGTTCCTTCCGTTACCCTTGCCTTGCCTTGCTTTCCCTTGCCTTCCTTGCGTTCCGTTACTCTTTGCTTGCCTTTCGTGCATTGCCTAGCCTTGCGTTGTCGTGCCTTAGCCTTGCCTCGGCTGACCATGCCTTGCCTTCCGTTACCGTTTCCTTGCCTTGCCGTGCATTGCGTAGCCGTGCGTTGTCGTGCATCAGCCTTGCCTTGCCTCACCGTGCCTTGCCTTGCGTTACCCTTTCCTTGCCTTGCCGTGCATTGCCTAGCCGTGGGTTGCCGTGCCTTAACCTTGTTTCCCCTTGCCGTGCCGTTCCTTCCGTTATCCTTGCCTTGCCTTGCTTTCCCTTGCCTTCCTTGCCTTCCGTTACTCTTTGCTTGCCTTCCGTGCATTGCCTAGACTTGCGTTGTCGTGCATTAGCCTTGCCTCGCCTGACCGTGCCTTGCCTTGCGTTACCCTTTCCTTGCCTTGCCGTGCATTGCCTAGCTGTGCGTCGTCGTGCATTAGCCTTCTCTTGCATTACCGTGCCTTGCCTTGCGTTACCCTTTCCTTGCCTGGCCGTGCATTGCCTAGCCTTGCGTTGCCGTTCCTTAGCCTTGTTTCCCCTTGCCGTGCCTTGCCTTTTGTTACACTTGCCTTGCCTTGCTTTGCCTTGCCTTCCTTTCCTTCCGTTACTCTTTGCTTGCCTTCCGTGCATTGCCTAGGCTTGCGTTGTCGTGCCTTAGCCTTGTTTCCCCTTGCCGTGCCGTGCCTGTTGTTACACTTGCCTTGCCTTGCTTTGTCTTGCCTTCCTTTCCTTCCGTTACTCTTTCCTTGCCTAGCCGTGCACTGCCTAGCCTTGCGCTGTCGTGCATTAGCCTTGCCTCCCCAAACCGTGCCTTGCCTTGCGTTACCATTTCCTTGCCTTGCCCTGCATTGCCCAGCCCTGAGTTGTCGTGCCTTAGTCTTGTTTGCCCTTACCGTGCCGTTCCTTCCGTTACCCTTGCCTTCCCCTGCTTTCCCTTGCATTCCTTGCCTTCCGTTACTCTTTGCTTGCCTTCCGTGCATTGCCTAGGCTTGCGTTGTCGTGCCTTAGCCTTGCCTCGCCTGACCGTGCCTTGCCTTGCGTTACCCTTTCCTTGCCTTGCCGTGCATTGCCTAGCCGTGCGTTGTCGTGCATCAGCCTTGCCTTGCCTCACCGTGCCTTGCCTTGCGTTACCCTTACCTTGCCTTGCTTTCCCTTGCTTTCCTTGCCTTCCGTTACTCTTTGCTTTCCTTCCGTGCATTGCCTAGCCTTGCGTGGTCGTGCCTTAGCCTTGCCTCGCCTGACAGTGCCTTGCCTTTCGTTACCCTTTCCTTGCCTTACCGTGCACTGCCTAGCCTTGCCTTGTCGTGCATTAGCCTTGCCTTGCCTGACCGTGCCTTGCCTTGCGTTACCCTTTCCTTGCCTTGCCGTGCATTGCCTAGCCGTGCGTTGTCGTGCCTTAGCCTTGTTTCCCCTTGCAGTGCCCTTCCTTCCGGTACCCTTGCCTTGCCTTACTTTCCCTTGCCTTCCTTGGTTTCCGTTACTCGTTGCTTGCCTTCCGTGCATTGCTTAGCCTTGCGCTGTCGTGCATTAGCCCTGCCTTTCCTCACAGTGCCTTGCCTTGCGTTACCTTTTCCTTGGCTGGCCGTGCATTGCCTAGCCGTGCGTTGTGGTGCCTTAGCCTTGTTTCACCTTGCCATAGCCTTGCTTGCTTTGCCTTGCTTTGCCTTGCCATCCTTCCATTCCGTTACTCTTTGCTTGCCTTCCGTGCATTGCCTAGCCTTGCTTTGTCGTGCCTTAGCCTTTTTTCACTTTTTCATAGCCTTGCTTGCGTTGCCTTGCTTTGCCTTGCATTCCTTGCCTTCCGTTACTCTTTGCTTGCCTTCCGTGCATTTCCTAGCCTTGCGTTGTCGTGCCTTAGCCTTGCCTCGCCTAACCGTGCCTTGCCTTGCGTTACCCTTTCCTTGCCTTGCCGTGCATTGCCTAGCCGTGCGTTGCCGTGCCTTAGCCTTGTTTCCCCTTGCCATGCCGTGCCTTTTGTTACACTTGCCTTGCCTTGCTTTGCCTTGCCTTCCTTTCCTTCCGTTTCTCTTTCCTTGCCTAGCCGTGCACTGCGTAGCCTTGCGTTGTCGTGCATTACCCTTGCCTCGCCTGACCGTGCCTTGCCTTGCGTTACCCTTTCCTTGCCTTGCCGTGCATTGCGTAGCCCTGCGTTGTCGTGCCTTAGCCTTGTTTCCCCTTACCGTGCCGTTCCTTCCGTTACCCTTGCCTTCCCTTGCTTTCCCTTGCCTTCCTTGCATTCCGTTACTCTTTTCTTGCCTTCCGTGCATTGCCTAGCCGTGCGTTGTCGTGCATTAGCCTTGCCTTGCCTCACCGTGCCTTGCCTTGCGTTACCCTTTCCTTGCCTGGCCGTGCATTGCCTAGCCCTGCGTTTTCGTGCCTTAGCCTTGTTTCCCCTTACCGTGCCGTTCCTTCCGTTACCCTTGCCTTCCCCTGTTTCCCTTGCCTTCCTTGCCTTCCGATACTCTTTGCTTGCCTTCCGTGCATTGCCTAGCCTTGCGTTGTCGTGCCTTAGCCTTGCCTCGCCTGACCGTGCCTTGCCTTGCGTTACCCTTTCCTTGCCTTGCCGTGCATTGCCTAGCCGTGCGTTTTCGTGCATCAGCCTTGCCTTGCCTCACCGTGCCTTGCCTTGCGTTACCCTTTCCTTGCCTTGCCCTGCATTGCCTAGCCCTGTGTTGTCGTGCCTTAGCCTTGTTTCCCATTACCGTGCCGTTTTTTGCGTTACCCTTGATTTCCCCTGCTTTCCTTTGCATTCCTTGCCTTCCGTTACTCTTTGCTTGCCTTCCGTGCATTTCCTAGCCTTGCGTTGTCGTGCCTTAGCCTTGTTTCCCCTTGCCGTGCCGTGCCTGTTGTTACACTTGACTTGCCATGCTTTGCCTTGCCTTCCTTTCCTTCCGTTACTCCTTCCTTGCCTAGCCGTGCACTGCCTAGCCTTGCGATGTCGTGCATTAGCTTTGCCTCGCCTGACAGTGCCTTGCCTTGCGTTACCCTTTCCTTGCCTTGCCGTGCATTGCCTAGCCCTGCGTTGCCGTACCTTAGCCTTGTTTCCCCTTGCCGAGCCGTTCCTTCCGTTATCCTTGACTTGCCTTGGTTTCCCTTGCCTTCCTTGCCTTCCGTTACTCTTTGCTTGCCTTCCGTGCATTGCCTAGCCTTGCGTTGTCGTGCATTAGCCTTGCCACGCCTGACCGTGCCTTGCCTTGCGTTACCCTTTCCTTTCCTTGCCGTGCATTGCCTAGCCGTGCGTTGTCGTACATTAGCCTTGTTTTGCCTTACCGTGCCTTGCCTTGCGTTACCCTTTCCTTGCCTGGCCGTGCATTGCCTAGCCGTGCGTTGCCGTTCCTTAGCCTTGTTTCCCCTTGCCGTGCCTTGCCTTTTGTTACACTTGCCTTGCCTTGCTTTGCCTTGCCTTCCTTTCCTTCCGTTACTCTTTCCTTGCCTAGCCGTGCAGTGCCTAGCCTTGCGTTGTCGTGCATTAGCCTTGCCTCCCCAAACCGTGCCTTGCCGTGCGTTACCATTTCCTTGCCTTGCCCTGCATTGCCCAGCCCTGAGTTGTCGTGCCTTAGTCTTGTTTGCCCTTAACGTGCCGTTCCTTCCGTTACCCTTGCCTTGCCTTGCTTTCCCTTGCCTTCCTTGCGTTCCGTTACTCTTTGCTTGCCTTCCGTGCATTGCTTAGCCTTGCGCTGTCGTGCATTAGCCTTGCCTTGCCTCACAGTGCCTTGCCTTGCGTTACCTTTTCCTTGACTGGCCGTGCATTGCCTAGCCGTGCGTTGTGGTGCCTTAGCCTTGTTTCACCTTGCCATAGCTTTGCTTGTTTTGCCTTGCTTTGCCTTGCCTTCCTTCCATTCCGTTACTCTTTGCTTGCCTTCCGTGCATTGCCTAGACATGCGTTGTCGTGCCTTAGCCTTTTTTCACCTTGCCATAGCCTTGCTTGCGTTGCCTTGCTTTGCCTTGCCTTCCTTGACTTCCGTTACTCTTTGCTTGCCTTCCGTGCATTGCCTAGCCTTGGGTTGTCGTGCATTACACTTGCCTCTCCTGACCGTGCCTTGCCTTGCGTTACCCTTTCTTTGCCTTGCCGTGCATTGCCTAGCCGTGCGTTGTCGTGCATCAGCCTTGCCTTGCCTCACCGTGCCTTGCCTTGCGTTACCCTTTCCTTGCCTTGCCGTGCATTGCCTAGCCCTGCGTTGTCGTTCCTTAGCCTTGTTTCCCCTTAACGTGCGGTTCCTTCCGTTACCCTTGCCTTCCCCTGCTTTCCCTTGCCTTCCTTGCCTTCCGTTACTCTTTGCTTGCCTTCCGTGCATAGCCTAGCCTTGCGTTGTCGTGCCTTAGCCTTTCCTCGACTGACCGTGCCTTGCCTTGCGTTACCCTTTCCTTGCCTTGCCGTGCATTGCCTAGCCGTGCGTTGTCGTGCATCAGCCTTGCCTTGCCTCACCGTGCCTTGCCTTGCGTTACCCTTTCCTTGCCTTGCCGTGCATTGCCTAGCCGTGCGTTGCCGTTCCTTAACCTTGTTTCCCCTTGCCGTGCCGTTCATTCCGTTACCCTTGCCTTGCCTTGCTTTCCCTTGCCTTCCTTGCCTTCCGTTACTCTTTGCTTGCCTTCCGTGCATTGCCTAGCCTTGCGTTGTCGTGCATTAGCCTTGCCTCCCCAACCCGTGCCTTGCCTTGCGTTACCCTTTCCTTGCCTTGCCGTGCATTGCCTAGCCGTGCGTTGCCGTGCCTTAGCCTTGTTTCCCCTTACCGTGCCGTTCCTTTCGTTACCCTTGCCTTCCCCTGCTTTCCTTTGCATTCCTTGTCTTCCGTTACTCTTTGCTTGCCTTCCGTGCATTGCCTAGCCGTGCGTTGCCGTTCCTTAGCCTTGTTTCCCCTTGCCGTGCCTTGCCTTTTATTACACTTGCCTTGCCGTGCTTTGCCTTGCCTTTCTTTCCTTCCGTTACTCTTTCCTTGCCTAGCCGTGCACTGCCTAGCCTTGCGTTGTCGTGCATTAGCCTTGCCTCCCCAAACAGTGCCTTGCCTTGCGTTACCATTTCCTTGCCTTGCCCTGCATTGCCCAGCCCTGTGTTGTCGTGCCTTAGTCTTGTTTGCCCTTACCGTGCCGTTCCTTCCGTTACCCTTGCCTTCCCCTTCTTTCCCTAGACTTCCTTGCCTTCCGTTACTCTTTGCTTGCCTTCCGTGCATTGCCTAGCCCTGAGTTGCCGTACCTTAGCCTTGTTTCCCCTTGCCGAGCCGTTCCTTCCGTTACCCTTGCCTTGCCTTGGTTTCCCTTGCCTTCCTTGCCTTCCGTTACTCTTTGCTTGCCTTACCGTGCCTTGCCTTGCGTTACCCTTTCCTTGCCTGGCCGTGCATTGCCTAGCCGTGCGTTGCCGTTCCTTAGCCTTGTTTCCCCTTGCCGTGCCTTGCCTTTTGTTACACTTGCCTTGCCTTGCTTTGTCTTGCCTTCCTTTCCTTCCGTTACTCTTTCCTTGCCTAGCGGTGCACTGCCTATCCTTGGGTTGTCGTGCATTAGCCTTGCCTCCCCAAACCGTGCCTTGCCTTGCGTTACCCTTTCCTTGCCTTGCCGTGCATTGCCTAGCCGTGCGTTGTCGTGCATCAGCCTTGCCTTGCCTGACCGTGCCTTGCCTGACGTTACCCTTTCCTTGCCTTGCCGTGCATTGCCTAGCCGTGCGTTGCCGTGCCTCAGCCTTGTTTCCCCTTGCCGTGCCGTTCCTTCCATTACCCTTGCCTTGCCTTGCTTTCCCTTGCCTTCCTTACCTTCCGTTACTCTTTGCTTGCCTTCAGTGCATTGCCTAGCCTTGCGTGGTCGTGCCTTAGCCTTTTTTCACCTTGCCATAGCCTTGCTTGCGTTGCCTTGCTTGGCCTTGCCTTCCTTGCCTTCCGTTACTCTTTGCTTGCCTTCCGTGCATTGCCTAGGCTTGCGTGGTCGTGCCTTAGCCTTTTTTCGCCTTGCCAAAGCCTTGCTTGCGTTGCCTTGCTTTGCCTTGCATTCCTTGCCTTCCGTTACTCTTTGCTTGCTTTCCGTGCATTGCCTAGCCTTGCGTTGTCGTGCATTAGCCTTGCCTCCCCAAACAGTGCCTTGCCTTGCGTTACCCTTTCCTTGCCTTGCCCTGCATTGCCTAGCCTTGTGTTGTCGTGCCTTAGCCTTGTTTCCCCTTGCCTTGCCGTTCCTTCCGTTACCCTTGCCTTGCCTTGCTTTCCCTTGCTTTCCTTGACTTCCGTTAGTCTTTTCTATCCTTCCGTGCATTGCCTAGCCTTGCGTTGTCGTGCCTTAGTCTTGCCTCGCCTGACAGTGCCTTGCCGTGCACTGCCTATCCTTGCCTTGTCGTTCATTAGCCTTGCTTTGCCTGACCGTGCCTTGCCGGGCGTTACCCTTTCCTTGCCTTGCCGTGCATTGCCGAGCCGTGCGTTGTCGTGCCTTAGCCTTGTTTCCCCTTGCCGTGCAGTTCCTTCCGTTACCCTTGCCTTGCCTTGCTTTCCCTTTTTTCCTTGGTTTCCGTTACTCTTTGCTTGCCTTCCGTGCATTGCCTAGCCTTGCGCTGTCGTGCATTATACTTCCTTGCCTCACAGTGCCTTGCCTTGCGTTACCTTTTCCTTGGCTGGCCGTGCATTGCCTAGCCGTGCGTTGTGGTGCCTTAGCCTTGTTTCACTTTGCCATAGCCTTGCTTGCTTTGCCTTGCTTTGCCTTGCCTTCCTTCCATTCCGTTACTCTTTGCGTGCCTTCCGTGCATTGCCTAGCCTTGCGTTGTCGTGCCTTAGCCTTTTTTCACCTTGCCATAGCCTTGCTTGCGTTGCCTTGCTTTGCCTTGCATTCCTTGCCTTCCGATACTCTTTGCTTGCCTTCCGTGCATTGCCTAGCCTTGCGTTGTCGTGCCTTAGCCTTGCCTCGCCTAACCGTGCCTTGCCTTGCGTTACCCTTTGCTTGCCTTGCCGTGAATTGCCTAGCCGTTCGTTGTCGTGCATCAGCCTTGCCTTGCCTCACCGTGCCTTGCCTTGAGTTACCCTTACCTTGCCTTGCTTTCCCTTGCTTTCCTTGCCTTCCGTTACTCTTTGCTTTCCTTCCGTGCATTGCCTAGCCTTGCGTTGTCGTGCCTTAGCCTTGCCTCGCCTGACAGTGCCTTGCCTTGCGTTACCCTTTCCTTGCCTTGCCGTGCACTGCCTAGCCTTGCCTTGTCGTGCTTTAGCCTTGCCTTGCCTGACCGTGCCTTGCCTAGCGTTACCCTTTCCTTGCCTTGCCGTGCATTGCCTAGCCGTGCGTTGTCGTGCCTTATCCTTGTTTCCCTTTGCCGTGCCCTTCCTTCCGGTACCCTTGCCTTGCCTTACTTTCCCTTGCCTTCCTTGGTTTCCGTTACTCTTTGCTTGCCTTCCGTGCATTGCCTAGCCGTGCGTTGTCGTGCATTAGCCTTGCCTTGCCTCACCGTGCCTTGCTTTGCGTTACCCTTTCCTTGGCTGGCCGTGCATTGCCTAGCCGTGCGTTGTGGTGCCTTAGCCTTGTTTCACCTTGCCATAGACTTGCTTGCTTTGCCTTGCTTTGCCTTGCCTTCCTTCCATTCCGTTACTCTTTGCTTGCCTTCCGTGCATTGCCTAGCCTTGCTTTGTCGTGCCTTAGCCTTTTTTCACTTTGCCATAGCCTTGCTTGCGTTGCCTTGCTTTGCCTTGCATTCCTTACCTTCCTTTACTCTTTGCTTGCCTTCCGTGCATTTCCTAGCCTTGCGTTGTCGTGCCTTAGCCTTGCCTCGCCTAACCGTGCCTTGCCTTGCGTTACCCTTTCCTTGCCTGGCCGTGCATTGCTTAGCCTTGCGTTGCCGTGCCTTAGCCTTGTTTCCCCTTGCCGTGCCGTGCCTTTTGTTATACTTGCCTTGCCTTGCTTTGCCTTGCCTTCCTTGCCTTCCGTTACTCTTTCCTTGCCTAGCCGTGCATTGCCTAGCCTTGCGTTGTCGTGCATTAGCCTTGCCTCGCCTGACCATGCCTTGCCTTGCGTTACCCTTTCCTTGCCTTGCCGTGCATTGCCTAGCCCTGCGTTGTCGTGCCTTAGCCTTGTTTCCCCTTACCGTGCCGTTCCTTCCGTTACCCTTGCCTTCCTTGCCTTCCGTTACTCTTTGCTTGCCTTCCGTTACTCTTTGCTTGCCTTCCGTGCATTGCCTAGCCTTGCGTTGTCGTGCCTTAGCCTTGCCTCGCCTGACCGTGCCTTGCCTTGCGTTACCCTTTCCTTGCCTTGCCGTGCATTGCCTAGCCGTGCGTTTTCGTGCATCAGCCTTGCCTTGCCTCACCGTGCCTTGCCTTGCGTTACCCTTTCCTTGCCTTGCCCTGCATTGCCTAGCCCTGTGTTGTCGTGCCGTAGCCTTGTTTCCCCTTACCGTGCCGTTCTTTGCGTTACCCATGATTTCCCCTGCTTTCCTTTGCATTCCTTGCCTTCCGTTACTCTTTGTTTGCCTTCCGTGCATTTCCTAGCCTTGCCTTGTCGTGCCTTAGCCTTGTTTCCCCTTGCCGTGCCGTGCCTGTTGTTACACTTGCCTTGCCATGCTTTGCCTTGCCTTCCTTTCCTTCCGTTACTCTTTCCTTGCCTAGCCGTGCACTGCCTAGCCTTGCGATGTCGTGCATTAGCTTTGCCTCGCCTGACAGTGCCTTGCCTTGCGTTACCCTTTCCTTGCCTTTCCGTGCATTGCCTAGCCCTGCGTTGCCGTACCTTAGCCTTGTTTCCCCTTGCCGAGCCGTTCCTTCCGTTACCCTTGACTTGCCTTGGTTTCCCTTGCCTTCCTTGCCTTCCGTTACTCTTTGCTTGCCTTCCGTGCATTGCCTAGCCTTGCGTTGTCGTGCATTAGCCTTGCCACGCCTGACCGTGCCTTGCCTTGCGTTACCCTTTCCATGCCTTGCCGTGCATTGCCTAGCCGTGCGTTGTCGTACATTAGCCTTGTCTTGCCTTACGGTGCCTTCCCTTGCGTTACACTTTCCTTGCCTCGCCGTGCATTGCCTAGCCGTGCGTTGCCGTTCCTTAGCCTTGTTTCCCCTTGCCGTGCCTTGCCTTTTGTTACACTTGCCTTGCCTTCCTTTGCCTTGCCTTCCTTTCCTTCCGTTACTCTTTCCTTGCCTAGCCGTTCACTGCCTAGCCTTGCGTTGTCGTGCATTAGCCTTGCCTCCCCAAAACGTGCCTTGCCTTGCGTTACCATTTCCTTGCTTTGCCCTGCATTGCCCAGCCCTGTGTTGTCGTGCCTTAGTCTTGTTTGCCCTTACCGTGCCGTTCCTTCCGTTACCCTTGCCTTGCCCTTCTTTCCCTAGCCTTCCTTGGTTTCCGTTACTCTTTGCTTGCCTTCCGTGCATTGCTTAGCCTTGCGCTGTCGTGCATTAGCCTTGCCTTGCCTCACAGTGCCTTGCCTTGTGTTACCTTTTCCTTGACTGGCCGTGCATTGCCTAGCCGTGCGTTGTGGTGCCTTAGCCTTGTTTCACCTTGCCATAGCTTTGCTTTCTTTGCCTTGCTTTGCCTTGCCTTCCTTCCATTCCGTTACTCTTTGCTTGCCTTCCGTGCATTGCCTAGACTTGCGTTGTCGTGCCTTAGCCTTTTTTCACCTTGCCCTAGCCTTGCTTGCGTTGCCTTGCTTTGCCTTGCCTTCCTTGCCTTCCGTTACTCTTTGCTTGCCCTCCGTGCATTGCCAAGCCTTGCGTTGTCGTGCATTACCCTTGCCTCTCCTGACCGTGCCTTGCCTTGCGTTACCCTTTCTTTGCCTTGCCGTGCATTGCCTAGCCGTGCGTTGTCGTGCATCAGCCTTGCCTTGCCTCACCGTGCCTTGCCTTGCGTTACCCTTTCCTTGCCTTGCCGTGCATTTCCTAGCCCTGCGTTGTCGTGCCTTAGCCTTGTTTCCCCTTTCCGTGCCGTTCCTTCCGTTACCCTTGCCTTGCCTTGCTTTCCCTTGCCTTCCTTGCCTTCCGTTACTCTTTGCTTCCCTTCCGTGCATTGCCTAGCCTTGCGTTGTCGTGCATTAGCCTTGCCTCCCCAAACCGTGCCTTGCCTTGCGTTACCCTTTCCTTGCCTTGCCCTGCATTGCCTAGCCCTGTATTGTCGTGCCGTAGCCTTGTTTCCCCTTACCGTGCCGTTCCTTTCGTTACCCTTGCCTTCCCCTGCTTTCCTTTGCACTCCTTGCCTTCCGTTACTCTTTGCTTGCCTTCCGTGCATTGCCTAGCCTTGCGTTGTCGTGCCTTAGCCTTTTTTCCCCTTGCCGTGCCGTGCCTGTTGTTACACTTGCGTTGACATGCTTTGCCTTGCCTTCCTTTCCTTCCGTTACTCTTTCCTTGCCTAGCCGTGCACTGCCTAGCCTTGCGATGTCGTGCATTAGCTTTGCCTCGCCTGACAGTGCGTTGCCTTACGTTACCCTTTCCTTGCCTTGCCGTGCATTGCCTAGCCCTGCGTTGCCGTGCCTTAGCCTTGTTTCCCCTTGCCGAGCCGTTCCTTCCGTTACCCTTGCCTTGCCTTGGTTTCCCTTGCTTTCCTTGCCTTCCGTTACTCTTTGCTTTCCTTCCGTGCATTGCCTACCCTTGCGTTGTCGTGCCTTAGCCTTTCCTCGCCTGACAGTGCCTTGCCTTGTTTTACCCTTTCCTTGCCTTGCCGTGCACTGCCTAGCCTTGCCTTGTCGTGCATTAGCCTTGCCTTGCCTGACCGTGCCTTGTCTGGCGTTACCCTTTCCTTGCCTTGCCGTGCATTGCCTAGCCGTGCGTTGTCGTGCCTTAGCCTTGTTTCCCCTTGCCGTGCCGAACCTTCCGTTACCCTTGCCTTGCCTTGCTTTCCCTTGCCTTCCTTGGTTTCCGTTACTCTTTACTTGCCTTCCGTGCATTGCCTAGGCTTGCGCTGTCGTGCATTAGCCTTGCCTTGCCTCACCGTGCCTTGCCTTGCGTTACCCTTTCCTTGCCTGGCCGTGCATTGCCTAGCCCTGCGTTGCCGTGCCTTAGCCTTGTTTCCCCTTGCCGAGCCGTTCCTTCCGTTACCCTTGACTTGCCTTGGTTTCCCTTGCCTTCCTTGCCTTCCGTTACTCTTTGCTTGCCTTCCGTGCATTGCCTAGCCTTGCGTTGTCGTGCATTAGCCTTGCCACGCCTGACCGTGCCTTGCCTTGCGTTACCCTTTCCATGCCTTGCCGTGCATTGCCTAGCCGTGCGTTGTCGTACATTAGCCTTGTCTTGCCTTACGGTGCCTTCCCTTGCGTTACACTTTCCTTGCCTCGCCGTGCATTGCCTAGCCGTGCGTTGCCGTTCCTTAGCCTTGTTTCCCCTTGCCGTGCCTTGCCTTTTGTTACACTTGCCTTGCCTTCCTTTGCCTTGCCTTCCTTTCCTTCCGTTACTCTTTCCTTGCCTAGCCGTTCACTGCCTAGCCTTGCGTTGTCGTGCATTAGCCTTGCCTCCCCAAAACGTGCCTTGCCTTGCGTTACCATTTCCTTGCTTTGCCCTGCATTGCCCAGCCCTGTGTTGTCGTGCCTTAGTCTTGTTTGCCCTTACCGTGCCGTTCCTTCCGTTACCCTTGCCTTGCCCTTCTTTCCCTAGCCTTCCTTGGTTTCCGTTACTCTTTGCTTGCCTTCCGTGCATTGCTTAGCCTTGCGCTGTCGTGCATTAGCCTTGCCTTGCCTCACAGTGCCTTGCCTTGTGTTACCTTTTCCTTGACTGGCCGTGCATTGCCTAGCCGTGCGTTGTGGTGCCTTAGCCTTGTTTCACCTTGCCATAGCTTTGCTTACTTTGCCTTGCTTTGCCTTGCCTTCCTTCCATTCCGTTACTCTTTGCTTGCCTTCCGTGCATTGCCTAGACTTGCGTTGTCGTGCCTTAGCCTTTTTTCACCTTGCCCTAGCCTTGCTTGCGTTGCCTTGCTTTGCCTTGCCTTCCTTGCCTTCCGTTACTCTTTGCTTGCCCTCCGTGCATTGCCAAGCCTTGCGTTGTCGTGCATTACCCTTGCCTCTCCTGACCGTGCCTTGCCTTGCGTTACCCTTTCTTTGCCTTGCCGTGCATTGCCTAGCCGTGCGTTGTCGTGCATCAGCCTTGCCTTGCCTCACCGTGCCTTGCCTTGCGTTACCCTTTCCTTGCCTTGCCGTGCATTTCCTAGCCCTGCGTTGTCGTGCCTTAGCCTTGTTTCCCCTTTCCGTGCCGTTCCTTCCGTTACCCTTGCCTTGCCTTGCTTTCCCTTGCCTTCCTTGCCTTCCGTTACTCTTTGCTTCCCTTCCGTGCATTGCCTAGCCTTGCGTTGTCGTGCATTAGCCTTGCCTCCCCAAACCGTGCCTTGCCTTGCGTTACCCTTTCCTTGACTTGCCCTGCATTGCCTAGCCCTGTATTGTCGTGCCGTAGCCTTGTTTCCCCTTACCGTGCCGTTCCTTTCGTTACCCTTGCCTTCCCCTGCTTTCCTTTGCACTCCTTGCCTTCCGTTACTCTTTGCTTGCCTTCCGTGCATTGCCTAGCCTTGCGTTGTCGTGCCTTAGCCTTTTTTCCCCTTGCCGTGCCGTGCCTGTTGTTACACTTGCGTTGACATGCTTTGCCTTGCCTTCCTTTCCTTCCGTTACTCTTTCCTTGCCTAGCCGTGCACTGCCTAGCCTTGCGATGTCGTGCATTAGCTTTGCCTCGCCTGACAGTGCGTTGCCTTACGTTACCCTTTCCTTGCCTTGCCGTGCATTGCCTAGCCCTGCGTTGCCGTGCCTTAGCCTTGTTTCCCCTTGCCGAGCCGTTCCTTCCGTTACCCTTGCCTTGCCTTGGTTTCCCTTGCTTTCCTTGCCTTCCGTTACTCTTTGCTTTCCTTCCGTGCATTGCCTACCCTTGCGTTGTCGTGCCTTAGCCTTTCCTCGCCTGACAGTGCCTTGCCTTGTTTTACCCTTTCCTTGCCTTGCCGTGCACTGCCTAGCCTTGCCTTGTCGTGCATTAGCCTTGCCTTGCCTGACCGTGCCTTGTCTGGCGTTACCCTTTCCTTGCCTTGCCGTGCATTGCCTAGCCGTGCGTTGTCGTGCCTTAGCCTTGTTTCCCCTTGCCGTGCCGAACCTTCCGTTACCCTTGCCTTGCCTTGCTTTCCCTTGCCTTCCTTGGTTTCCGTTACTCTTTACTTGCCTTCCGTGCATTGCCTAGGCTTGCGCTGTCGTGCATTAGCCTTGCCTTGCCTCAGAGTGCCTTGCCTTGCGTTACCTTTTCCTTGGCTGGCCGTGCATTGCCTAGCCGTGCGTTGTGGTGCCTTAGCCTTGTTTCACCTTGCCATCGTCTTGCTTGCTTTGCCTTGCTTTGCCTTGCATTCCTTGCCTTCCGTTACTCTTTGCTTGCCTTCCGCGTATTGCCTAGCCTTGCATTGTCCTACCTTAGCCTTTTTTCACCTTGCCATATCCTTGCTTGCGTTGCCTTGCTTTGCCTTGCATTCCTTGCCTTCCGTTACTCTTTGCTTGCCTTCCGTGCATTGCCTAGCCTTGCGTTGTCGTGCCTTAGCCTTGCCTCGCCTAACCGTGCCTTGCCTTGCGTTACCCTTTCCTTGCCTTGCCGTGCATTGCCTAGCCGTGCGTTGTCGTGCATCAGCCTTGCCTTGCCTCACCGTGCCTTGCCTTGCGTTACCCTTTCCTTGCCTTGCCGTGCATTGCCTAGCCGTGCGTTGCCGTGCCTTAGCCTTGTTTCCCCTTGCCGTGCCGTTCCTTCCTTTACCCTTGCCTTGCCTTGTTTTCCCTTGCCTTCCTTGCCTTCCGTTACTCTTTCCTTGCCTTCCGTGCATTGCCTAGACTTGCGTTGTCGTGCATTAGCCTTGCCTCCCCAAAACCGTGCCTTGCCTTGCGTTAACCTTTCCTTGCCTTGCCCTGCATTCCCTAGCCCTGTGTTGTCGTGCCGTAGCCTTGTTTCCCCTTACCGTGCCGTTCTTTGCGTTACCCTTGATTTCCCCTGCTTTCCTTTGCATTCCTTGCCTTCCGTTACTCTTTGCTTGCCTTCCGTGCATTTCCTAGCCTTGCGTTGTCGTGCCTTAGCCTTGTTTCCCCTTGCCGTGCCGTGCCTGTTGTTACACTTGCCTTGCCATGCTTTGCCTTGCCTTCCTTTCCTTCCGTTACTCTTTCCTTGCCTAGCCGTGCACTGCCTAGCCTTGCGTTGTCGTGCATTAGCCTTGCCTCCCCAAACCGTGCCTTGCCTTGCGTTACCATTTCCTTGCCTTGCCGTGCATTGCCTAGCCCTGCGTTGCCGAGCCTTAGCCTTGTTTCCCCTTGCCGAGCCGTTCCTTCCGTTACCCTTGCCTTGCCTTGGTTTCCCTTGCCTTCCTTGCCTTCCGTTACTCTTTGCTTGCCTTCCGTGCATTGCCTATCCTTGCGTTGTCGTGCATTAGCCTTGGCTCTCCTGACCGTGCCTTCCCTTGCGTTACACTTACCTTGCCTTGCCCTGCATTGTCTAGCCCTGTGTTGTCGTGCCTTAGCCTTGTTTCCCCTTACCGTGCCGTTCCGTTCGTTACCCTTGACTTCCCCTGCTTTCCCTTGCATTCCTTGCCTTCCGTTACTCTTTGCTTGCCTTCCGTGCATTGCCTAGCCTTGCGTTTTCGTGCCTTAGCCTTGCCTCGCCTGACCGTGCCTTGCCTTGCGTTTCCCTTTCCTTGCCTTGCCGTGAGTTGCCTAGCCGTGCGTTGTCGTGCATCAGCCTTGCCTTGGCTCACCGTGCCTTGCCTTGCGTTACCCTTTCCTTGCCTTACAGTGCATTGCCTAGCAGTGCGTTGTCGTGCCTTAGCCTTGTTTCCCCTTGCCGTGCCGTTCTTTCCGTTACCATTGCCTTGCCTTGCTTTCCCTTGCCTTCCTTGCCTTCCGTTACTCTTTGCTTGCCTTCCGTGCATTGCCTAGCATTGCCTTGTCGTGTCTTAGCCTTTTTTCACCTTGCCATAGCCTTGCTTGCGTTGCCTTGCTTTGCCTTGCATTCCTTGCCTTATGTTACTCTTTGCTTGCCTTCCGTGCATTGCCTAGCCTTGCGTTGTCGTGCATTAGACTTGCCTCCCCAAACCGTGCCTTGCCTTGCGTTACCCTTTCTTTCCTTACCCTGCATTGCCTAGCCCTGTGTTGTCGTGCCTTAGCCTTGTTTCCCCTTGCCGTGCCGTTCCTTCCGTTACCCTTGCCTTCCCTTGCTTTCCCTTGCTTTCCTTGCCTTCCGTTAATCTTTCCTTGCCCTCCGTGTATTGCCTAGCCTTGCGTTGTCTTGCCTTAGCCTTGCCTCGACTGACAGTGCCTTGCCTTGTTTTACCCTTTCCTTGCCTTGCCGTGCACTGCCTAGCCTTGCCTTGTCGTGCATTAGCCTTGCATTGCCTAACCGTGCCTTGCCTGGCGTTACCCTTTCCTTGCCTTGCCGTGCATTGCCTAGTCGTGCGTTGTCGTGCCTTAGCCTTGTTTCCCCTTGCCGTGCCGAAACTTCCGTTACCCTTGCCTTGCCTTGCTTTCCCTTGCCTTCCTTGGTTTCCGTTACTCTTTGCTTGCCTTCCGTGCATTGCCTAGCCTTGCGCTGTCGTGCATTAGCCTTGCCTTGCCTCAGAGTGCCTTGCCTTGCGTTACCTTTTCCTTGGCTGGCCGTGCATTGCCTAGCCGTGCGTTGTGGTGCCTTAGCCTTGTTTCACCTTGCCATAGCCTTGTTTGCGTTGCCTTGCTTTGCCTTGCATTCCTTGCATTCCGTTACTCTTTGCTTGCCTTCCGTGCATTGCCTAGCCTTGCGTTGTAGTGCCTTAGCCTTGCCTCGCCTAACCGTGCCTTGCCTTGCGTTACCCTTTCCTTGCCTTGCCGTGCATTGCCTAGCCGTGCGTTGTCGTGCATTAGCCTCCCCTTGCATTACCGTGCCTTGCCTAGCGTCACCCTTTCCTTGCCTTGCCGTGCATTGCCTAGCCGTGTGTTGTCGTGCCTTAGCCTTGTTTCCCCTTGCCGTGCCGTGCCTTTCGTTACCCTTGCCTTCCCCTGCTTTCCTTTGCATTGCTTGCCTTCCGTTACTCTTTGCTTTCCTTCCGTGCATTGCCTAGCCTTGCGTTGTCATGCCTTAGCCTTGTTTCCCCTTACCGTGCCGTGCCTGTTGTTACAATTGCCTTGCCATGCTTTTCCTTGCCTTCCTTTCCTTCCGTTACTCTTTCCTTCCCTAGCCGTGCACTGCGTAGCCTTGCGTTGTCGTGCATTACCCTTGCCTCGCCTGACCGTGCCTTGCCTTGCGTTACCCTTTCCTTGCCTTGCCGTGCATTGCCTAGCCCTACATTACCGTGCCTTAGCCTTGTTTCCCCTTGCCGAGCCGTTCCTTCCGTTACCATTCCCTTCCCCTGCTTTCCCTTGCCTTCCTTGCCTTCCGTTACTCTTTGCTTGCCTTCCGTGCATTGCCTAGCCTTGCGTTGTCGTGCATTAGCCTTGCCTCGCCTGACCGTGCCTTGCCTTGCGTTACCCTTTCCTTGCCTTGCCGTGCATTGCCTAGCCGTGCGTTGTCGTGCATCAGCCTTGCCTTGCCTCACCGTGCCTTGCCTTGCGTTACCCTTTTCTTGACGTGCCGTGCATTGCCTAGCCGTGCGTTGCCGGGCCTTAGCCTTGTTTCCCCTTGTCGTGCCGTTCCTTCCGTTACCCTTGCCTTGCCTTGCTTTCCCTTGCCTTCCTTGCCTTCCGTTACTCTTTGCTTACCTTCCGTGCATTGCCTAGCCTTGCGTTGTCGTGCATTAGCCTTGCCTTACCAAACCGTGCCTTGCCTTGCGTTACCCTTTCCTTGCCTTGCCCTGCATTGCCTAGCCCTGTGTTGTCGTGCCTTAGCCTTGTTTCCCCTTACCGTGCCGTTCCTTTCGTTACCCTTGCCTTCCCCTGCTTTCCTTTGCATTCCTTGCCTTCCGTTACTCTTTGCTTGCCTTCCGTGCATTGCCTAGCCTTGCGTTGTCGTGCCTTAGCCTTGCTTCCCCTTGCCGTGCCGTGCCTGTTACACTTGCCTTGCCATGCTTTTCCTTGCCTTCCTTTCCTTCCATTACTCTTTCCTTGCCTAGCCGTGCACTGCCTAGCCTTGCGATGTCGTGCATTAGCTTTGCCTCGCGTGACAGTGCCTTGCCTTGCGTTACCCTTTCCTTGCCTTGCCGTGCATTGCCTAGCCCTGCGTTGCCGTGCCTTAGCCTTGTTTCCCCTTGCCGAGCCGTTCCTTCCGTTACACTTGCCTTGCCTTGCTTTGCCTTGCCTTCCTTTCCTTCCGTTACTCTTTCCTTGCCTAGCCGTGCACTGCCTATCCTTGGGTTGTCGTGTATTAGCCTTGCCTCCCCAAACCGTGCCTTGCCTTGCGTTACCCTTTTCTTGCCTTGCCGTGCATTGCCTAGCCGTGCGTTGTCGTGCATCAGCCTTGCCTTGCCTCACCGTGCCTTGCCTTGCGTTACCCTTTCCTTGCCTTGCCATGCATTGCCTAGCCGTGCGTTGTCGTGCCTTAGCCTTGTTTCCCCTTGCCGTGCCGTTCCTTCCGTTACCCTTGCGTTGCCTTGCTTTGCCTTGCCTTCCTTGCCTTCCGTTACTCTTTCCTTGCCTTCCGTGCATTGCCTAGGCTAGCGTGGTCGTGCCTTAGCCTTTTTTCGCCTTGCCAAAGCCTTGCTTGCGTTGCCTTGCTTTGCCTTGCATTCCTTGCCTTCCGTTACTCTTTGCTTGCTTTCCGTGCATTGCCTAGCCTTGCGTTGTCGTGCATTAGCCTTGCCTCCCCAAACAGTGCCTTGCCTTGCGTTACCCTTTCCTTGCCTTGCCCTGCATTGCCTAGCCCTGTGTTGTCGTGCCTTAGCCTTGTTTCCCCTTGCCTTGCCGTTCCTTCCGTTACCCTTGCCTTGCCTTGCTTTCCCTTGCTTTCCTTGCCTTCCGTTAGTCTTTTCTATCCTTCCGTGCATTGCCTAGCCTTGCGTTGTCGTGCCTTAGTCTTGCCTCGCCTGACAGTGCCTTGCCTTGCGTTACCCTTTACTTGCCTTGCCGTGCACTGCCTAGCCTTGCCTTGTCGTGCATTAGCCTTGCCTTGCCTGACCGTGCCTTGCCTGGCGTTACCCTTTCCTTGCCTTGCCTTGCATTGCCTAGCCGTGCGTTGTCGTGCCTTAGCCTTGTTTCCCCTTGCCGTGCAGTTCCTTCCGTTACCCTTGCCTTGCCTTGCTTTCCCTTTTTTCCTAGGTTTCCGTTACTCTTTGCTTGCCTTCCGTGCATTGCCTAGCCTTGCGCTGTCGTGCATTATCCTTCCTTGCCTCACAGTGCCTTTCCTTGCGTTACCTTTTCCTTGGCTGGCCGTGCATTGCCTAGCCGTGCGTTGTGGTGCCTTAGCCTTGTTTCACCTTGCCATAGCCTTGCTTGCGTTGCCTTGCTTTGCCTTGCATTCCTTGCCTTCCGTTACTCTTTGCTTGCCTTCCGTGCATTGCCTAGCCTTGCGTTGTCGTGCCTTAGCCTTGCCTCGCCTAACCGTGCCTTGCCTTGCGTTACCCTTTCCTTGCCTTGCCGTGCATTGCCTAGCCGTGCGTTGTCGTGCATTAGCCTCGCCTTGCCTTACCGTGCCTTCCCTTGCGTTACCCTTTCCTTGCCTTGCCGTGCATTGCTTAGCCTTGCGTTGCCGTGCCTTAGCCTTGTTTCCCCTTGCCGTGCCGTGCCTTTTGTTACACTTGCCTTGCCTTGCTTTGCCTTGCCGTCCTTTCCTTCCGTTACCCTTTCCTTGCCTAGCCGTTCACTGCGTAGCCTTTCGTTGTCGTGCATTACCCTTGCCTCGCCTGACCGTGCCTTGCTTGCGTTATCCTTTCCTTGCCTTGCCGTACATTGCCTAGCCCTGCGTTGTCGTGCCTTAGCCTTGTTTACCCTTACCGTGCCGTTCCTTCCGTTACCCTTACCTTGCCTTGCTTTCCCTTGCCTTCCTTGCTTTCCGTTACTCTTTGCTTGCCTTCCGTGCATTGCCTAGCCTTGCGTTGTCGTGCCTTAGCCTTGCCTTGCCTGACCGTGCCTTGCCTTCCGTTACCGTTTCCTTGCCTTGCCGTGCATTGCCTAGCCTTGCGTTGTCGTGCATCAACCTTGCCTTGCATCACCGTGCCTTGCCTTGCGTTACCCTTTCCTTGCCTTGCCGTGCATTGCCTAGCCTTGCGTTGTCGTGCCTTAGCCTTGCCTCGGCTGACCGTGCCTTGCCTTCCGTTACCGTTTCCTTGCCTTGCCGTGCATTGCGTAGCCGTGCGTTGTCGTGCATCAGCCTTGCCTTGCCTCACCGTGCCTTGCCTTGCGTTACCCTTTCCTTGCCTTGCCGTGCATTGCCTAGCCGTGGGTTGCCGTGCCTTAGCCTTGTTTCCCCTTGCCGTGCCGTTCCTTCCGTTATCCTTGCCTTGCCTTGCTTTCCCTTGCCTTCCTTGCCTTCCGTTACTCTTTGCTTGCCTTCCGTGCATTGCCTAGACTTGCGTTGTCGTGCATTAGCCTTGCCTCGCCTGACCGTGCCTTGCCTTGCGTTACCCTTTCCTTGCCTTGCCGTGCATTGCCTAGCCTTGCGTTGTCGTGCATTAGCCTTGCCTCCCCAAAACCGTGCCTTGCCTTGCGTTACCCTTTCCTTGCCTTGCCCTGCATTGCCTAGCCCTGTGTTGTCGTGCCTTAGCCTTGTTTCCCCTTACCGTGCCGTTCTTTGCGTTACCCTTGATTTCCCCTGCTTTCCTTTGCATTCCTTGCCTTCCGTTACTCTTTGCTTGCCTTCCGTGCATTTCCTAGCCTTGCGTTGTCGTGCCTTAGCCTTGTTTCCCCTTGCCGTGCCGTGCCTGTTGTTACACTTGCCTTGCCATGCTTTGCCTTGCCTTCCTTTCCTTCCGTTACTCTTTCCTTGCCTAGCCGTGCACTGCCTAGCCTTGCGTTGTCGTGCATTAGCCTTGCCTCCCCAAACCGTGCCTTGCCTTGCGTTACCATTTCCTTGCCTTGCCGTGCATTGCCTAGCCCTGCGTTGCCGTGCCTTAGCCTTGTTTCCCCTTGCCGAGCCGTTCCTTCCGTTACCCTTGCCTTGCCTTGGTTTCCCTTGCCTTCCTTTCCTTCCGTTACTCTTTCCTTGCCTAGCCGTGCACTGCCTAGCCTTGCGTTGTCGTGCATTAGCCTTGCCTCCCCAAACAGTGCCTTGCCTTGCGTTACCATTTCCTTGCCTTGCCCTGCATTGCCCAGCCCTGTGTTGTCGTGCCTTAGTCTTGTTTGCCCTTACCGTGCCGTTCCTTCCGTTACCCTTGCCTTCCCCTTCTTTCCCTAGCCTTCCTTGCCTTCCGTTACTCTTTGCTTGCCTTCCGTGCATTGCCTAGCCCTGCGTTGTCGTGCCTTAGCCTTGTTTCCCCTTGCCGAGCCGTTCCTTCCGTTACCCTTGCCTTGCCTTGCTTTCCCTTGCCTTCCTTGCCTTCCGTTACTCTTTGCTTGCCTTACCGTGCCTTGCCTTGCGTTACCCTTTCCTTGCCTGGCCGTGCATTGCCTAGCCGTGCGTTGCCGTTCCTTAGCCTTGTTTCCCCTTGCCGTGCCTTGCCTTTTGTTACACTTGCCTTGCCTTGCTTTGTCTTGCCTTCCTTTCCTTCCGTTACTCTTTCCTTGCCTAGCGGTGCACTGCCTATCCTTGGGTTGTCGTGCATTAGCCTTGCCTCCCCAAACCGTGCCTTGCCTTGCGTTACCCTTTCCTTGCCTTGCCGTGCATTGCCTAGCCGTGCGTTGTCGTGCATCAGCCTTGCCTTGCCTGACCGTGCCTTGCCTGACGTTACCCTTTCCTTGCCTTGCCGTGCATTGCCTAGCCGTGCGTTGCCGTGCCTCAGCCTTGTTTCCCCTTGCCGTGCCGTTCCTTCCATTACCCTTGCCTTGCCTTGCTTTCCCTTGCCTTCCTTACCTTCCGTTACTCTTTGCTTGCCTTCAGTGCATTGCCTAGCCTTGCGTGGTCGTGCCTTAGCCTTTTTTCACCTTGCCATAGCCTTGCTTGCGTTGCCTTGCTTGGCCTTGCCTTCCTTGCCTTCCGTTACTCTTTGCTTGCCTTCCGTGCATTGCCTAGGCTTGCGTGGTCGTGCCTTAGCCTTTTTTCGCCTTGCCAAAGCCTTGCTTGCGTTGCCTTGCTTTGCCTTGCATTCCTTGCCTTCCGTTACTCTTTGCTTGCTTTCCGTGCATTGCCTAGCCTTGCGTTGTCGTGCATTAGCCTTGCCTCCCCAAACAGTGCCTTGCCTTGCGTTACCCTTTCCTTGCCTTGCCCTGCATTGCCTAGCCTTGTGTTGTCGTGCCTTAGCCTTGTTTCCCCTTGCCTTGCCGTTCCTTCCGTTACCCTTGCCTTGCCTTGCTTTCCCTTGCTTTCCTTGACTTCCGTTAGTCTTTTCTATCCTTCCGTGCATTGCCTAGCCTTGCGTTGTCGTGCCTTAGTCTTGCCTCGCCTGACAGTGCCTTGCCGTGCACTGCCTATCCTTGTGCCTTGTCGTTCATTAGCCTTGCCTTGCCTGACCGTGCCTTGCCGGGCGTTACCCTTTCCTTGCCTTGCCTTGCATTGCCTAGCCGTGCGTTGTCGTGCCTTAGCCTTGTTTCCCCTTGCCGTGCAGTTCCTTCCGTTACCCTTGCCTTGCCTTGCTTTCCCTTTTTTCCTTGGTTTCCGTTACTCTTTGCTTGCCTTCCGTGCATTGCCTAGCCTTGCGCTGTCGTGCATTATACTTCCTTGCCTCACAGTGCCTTGCCTTGCGTTACCTTTTCCTTGGCTGGCCGTGCATTGCCTAGCCGTGCGTTGTGGTGCCTTAGCCTTGTTTCACTTTGCCATAGCCTTGCTTGCTTTGCCTTGCTTTGCCTTGCCTTCCTTCCATTCCGTTACTCTTTGCGTGCCTTCCGTGCATTGCCTAGCCTTGCGTTGTCGTGCCTTAGCCTTTTTTCACCTTGCCATAGCCTTGCTTGCGTTGCCTTGCTTTGCCTTGCATTCCTTGCCTTCCGTTACTCTTTGCTTGCCTTCCGTGCATTGCCTAGCCTTGCGTTGTCGTGCCTTAGCCTTGCCTCGCCTAACCGTGCCTTGCCTTGCGTTACCCTTTCCTTGCCTTGCCGTGAATTGCCTAGCCGTGCGTTGTCGTGCATCAGCCTTGCCTTGCCTCACCGTGCCTTGCCTTGCGTTACCCTTACCTTGCCTTGCTTTCCCTTGCTTTCCTTGCCTTCCGTTACTCTTTGCTTTCCTTCCGTGCATTGCCTAGCCTTGCGTTGTCGTGCCTTAGCCTTGCCTCGCCTGACAGTGCCTTGCCTTGCGTTACCCTTTCCTTGCCTTGCCGTGCACTGCCTAGCCTTGCCTTGTCGTGCATTAGCCTTGCCTTGCCTGACCGTGCCTTGCCTAGCGTTACCCTTTCCTTGCCTTGCCGTGCATTGCCTAGCCGTGCGTTGTCGTGCCTTATCCTTGTTTCCCCTTGCCGTGCCCTTCCTTCCGGTACCCTTGCCTTGCCTTACTTTCCCTTGCCTTCCTTGGTTTCCGTTACTCGTTGCTTGCCTTCCGTGCATTGCTTAGCCTTGCGCTGTCGTGCATTAGCCCTGCCTTTCCTCACAGTGCCTTGCCTTGCGTTACCCTTTCCTTGGCTGGCCGTGCATTGCCTAGCCGTGCGTTGTGGTGCCTTAGCCTTGTTTCACCTTGCCATAGACTTGCTTGCTTTGCCTTGCTTTGCCTTGCCTTCCTTCCCTTCCGTTACTCTTTGCTTGCCTTCCGTGCATTGCCTAGCCTTGCTTTGTCGTGCCTTAGCCTTTTTTCACTTTGCCATAGCCTTGCTTGCGTTGCCTTGCTTTGCCTTGCATTCCTTGCCTTCCGTTACTCTTTGCTTGCCTTCCGTGCATTTCCTAGCCTTGCGTTGTCGTGCCTTAGCCTTGCCTCGCCTAACCGTGCCTTGCCTTGCGTTACCCTTTCCTTGCCTGGCCGTGCATTGCTTAGCCTTGCGTTGCCGTGCCTTAGCCTTGTTTCCCCTTGCCGTGCCGTGCCTTTTGTTACACTTGCCTTGCCTTGCTTTGCCTTGCCTTCCTTTCCTTCCGTTACTCTTTCCTTGCCTAGCCGTGCACTGCGTAGCCTTGCGTTGTCGTGCATTACCCTTGCCTCGCCTGACCATGCCTTGCCTTGCGTTACCCTTTCCTTGCCTTGCCGTGCATTGCCTAGCCCTGCGTTGTCGTGCCTTAGCCTTGTTTCCCCTTGCCGTGCCGTTCCTTCCGTTCCCTTGCCTTCCTTGCCTTCCGTTACTCTTTGCTTGCCTTCCGTTACTCTTTGCTTGCCTTCCGTGCATTGCCTAGCCTTGCGTTGTCGTGCCTTAGCCTTGCCTCGCCTGACCGTGCCTTGCCTTGCGTTACCCTTTCCTTGCCTTGCCGTGCATTGCCTAGCCGTGCGTTGTCGTGCATTAGCCTTGCCTTGCCTCACCGTGCCTTGCCTTGCGTTACCCTTTCCTTGCCTGGCCGTGCATTGCCTAGCCCTGCGTTTTCGTGCCTTAGCCTTGTTTCCCCTTGCCGTGCCGTTCCTTCCGTTACCCTTGCCTTCCCCGGTTTCCCTTGCCTTCCTTGCCTTCCGTTACTCTTTGCTTGCCTTCCGTGCATTGCCTAGCCTTGCGTTGTCGTGCCTTAGCCTTGCCTCGCCTGACCGTGCCTTGCCTTGCGTTACCCTTTCCTTGCCTTGCCGTGCATTGCCTAGCCGTGCGTTTTCGTGCATCAGCCTTGCCTTGCCTCACCGTGCCTTGCCTTGCGTTACCCTTTCCTTGCCTTGCCCTGCATTGCCTAGCCCTGTGTTGTCGTGCCGTAGCCTTGTTTCCCCTTACCGTGCCGTTCTTTGCGTTACCCTTGATTTCCCCTGCTTTCCTTTGCATTCCTTGCCTTCCGTTACTCTTTGCTTGCCTTCCGTGCATTTCCTAGCCTTGCGTTGTCGTGCCTTAGCCTTGTTTCCCCTTGCCGTGCCGTGCCTGTTGTTACACTTGCCTTGCCATGCTTTGCCTTGCCTTCCTTTCCTTCCGTTACTCTTTCCTTGCCTAGCCGTGCACTGCCTAGCCTTGCGATGTCGTGCATTAGCTTTGCCTCGCCTGACAGTGCCTTGCCTTGCGTTACCCTTTCCTTGCCTTGCCGTGCATTGCCTAGCCCTGCGTTGCCGTACCTTAGCCTTGTTTCCCCTTGCCGAGCCGTTCCTTCCGTTACCCTTGACTTGCCTTGGTTTCCCTTGCCTTCCTTGCCTTCCGTTACTCTTTGCTTGCCTTCCGTGCATTGCCTAGCCTTGCGTTGTCGTGCATTAGCCTTGCCACGCCTGACCGTGCCTTGCCTTGCGTTACCCTTTCCATGCCTTGCCGTGCATTGCCTAGCCGTGCGTTGTCGTACATTAGCCTTGTCTTGCCTTACGGTGCCTTCCCTTGCGTTACACTTTCCTTGCCTCGCCGTGCATTGCCTAGCCGTGCGTTGCCGTTCCTTAGCCTTGTTTCCCCTTGCCGTGCCTTGCCTTTTGTTACACTTGCCTTGCCTTCCTTTGCCTTGCCTTCCTTTCCTTCCGTTACTCTTTCCTTGCCTAGCCGTTCACTGCCTAGCCTTGCGTTGTCGTGCATTAGCCTTGCCTCCCCAAAACGTGCCTTGCCTTGCGTTACCATTTCCTTGCTTTGCCCTGCATTGCCCAGCCCTGTGTTGTCGTGCCTTAGTCTTGTTTGCCCTTACCGTGCCGTTCCTTCCGTTACCCTTGCCTTGCCCTTCTTTCCCTAGCCTTCCTTGGTTTCCGTTACTCTTTGCTTGCCTTCCGTGCATTGCTTAGCCTTGCGCTGTCGTGCATTAGCCTTGCCTTGCCTCACAGTGCCTTGCCTTGCGTTACCTTTTCCTTGACTGGCCGTGCATTGCCTAGCCGTGCGTTGTGGTGCCTTAGCCTTGTTTCACCTTGCCATAGCTTTGCTTGCTTTGCCTTGCTTTGCCTTGCCTTCCTTCCATTCCGTTACTCTTTGCTTGCCTTCCGTGCATTGCCTAGACTTGCGTTGTCGTGCCTTAGCCTTTTTTCACCTTGCCATAGCCTTGCTTGCGTTGCCTTGCTTTGCCTTGCCTTCCTTGCCTTCCGTTACTCTTTGCTTGCCCTCCGTGCATTGCCTAGCCTTGCGTTGTCGTGCATTACCCTTGCCTCTCCTGACCGTGCCTTGCCTTGCGTTACCCTTTCTTTGCCTTGCCGTGCATTGCCTAGCCGTGCGTTGTCGTGCATCAGCCTTGCCTTGCCTCACCGTGCCTTGCCTTGCGTTACCCTTTCCTTGCCTTGCCGTGCATTTCCTAGCCCTGCGTTGTCGTGCCTTAGCCTTGTTTCCCCTTTCCGTGCCGTTCCTTCCGTTACCCTTGCCTTGCCTTGCTTTCCCTTGCCTTCCTTGCCTTCCGTTACTCTTTGCTTGCCTTCCGTGCATTGCCTAGCCTTGCGTTGTCGTGCATTAGCCTTGCCTCCCCAAACCGTGCCTTGCCTTGCGTTACCCTTTCCTTGCCTTGCCCTGCATTGCCTAGCCCTGTATTGTCGTGCCGTAGCCTTGTTTCCCCTTACCGTGCCGTTCCTTTCGTTACCCTTGCCTTCCCCTGCTTTCCTTTGCACTCCTTGCCTTCCGTTACTCTTTGCTTGCCTTCCGTGCATTGCCTAGCCTTGCGTTGTCGTGCCTTAGCCTTTTTTCCCCTTGCCGTGCCGTGCCTGTTGTTACACTTGCGTTGACATGCTTTGCCTTGCCTTCCTTTCCTTCCGTTACTCTTTCCTTGCCTAGCCGTGCACTGCCTAGCCTTGCGATGTCGTGCATTAGCTTTGCCTCGCCTGACAGTGCGTTGCCTTACGTTACCCTTTCCTTGCCTTGCCGTGCATTGCCTAGCCCTGCGTTGCCGTGCCTTAGCCTTGTTTCCCCTTGCCGAGCCGTTCCTTCCGTTACCCTTGCCTTGCCTTGGTTTCCCTTGCTTTCCTTGCCTTCCGTTACTCTTTGCTTTCCTTCCGTGCATTGCCTACCCTTGCGTTGTCGTGCCTTAGCCTTTCCTCGCCTGACAGTGCCTTGCCTTGTTTTACCCTTTCCTTGCCTTGCCGTGCACTGCCTAGCCTTGCCTTGTCGTGCATTAGCCTTGCCTTGCCTGACCGTGCCTTGTCTGGCGTTACCCTTTCCTTGCCTTGCCGTGCATTGCCTAGCCGTGCGTTGTCGTGCCTTAGCCTTGTTTCCCCTTGCCGTGCCGAACCTTCCGTTACCCTTGCCTTGCCTTGCTTTCCCTTGCCTTCCTTGCCGTTTCCGTTACTCTTTACTTGCCTTCCGTGCATTGCCTAGGCTTGCGCTGTAGTGCATTAGCCTTGCCTTGCCTCAGAGTGCCTTGCCTTGCGTTACCTTTTCCTTGGCTGGCCGTGCATTGCCTAGCCCTGCGTTGCCGTACCTTAGCCTTGTTTCCCCTTGCCGAGCCGTTCCTTCCGTTACCCTTGACTTGCCTTGGTTTCCCTTGCCTTCCTTGCCTTCCGTTACTCTTTGCTTGCCTTCCGTGCATTGCCTAGCCTTGCGTTGTCGTGCATTAGCCTTGCCACGCCTGACCGTGCCTTGCCTTGCGTTACCCTTTCCTTGCCTTGCCGTGCATTGCCTAGCCGTGCGTTGTCGTACATTAGCCTTGTCTTGCCTTACGGTGCCTTGCCTTGCGTTACCCTTTCCTTGCCTCGCCGTGCATTGCCTAGCCGTGCGTTGCCGTTCCTTAGCCTTGTTTCCCCTTGCCGTGCCTTGCCTTTTGTTACACTTGCCTTGCCTTCCTTTGCCTTGCCTTCCTTTCCTTCCGTTACTCTTTCCTTGCCTAGCCGTTCACTGCCTAGCCTTGCGTTGTCGTGCATTAGCCTTGCCTCCCCAAAACGTGCCTTGCCTTGCGTTACCATTTCCTTGCTTTGCCCTGCATTGCCCAGCCCTGTGTTGTCGTGCCTTAGTCTTGTTTGCCCTTACCGTGCCGTTCCTTCCGTTACCCTTGCCTTGCCCTTCTTTCCCTAGCCTTCCTTGGTTTCCGTTACTCTTTGCTTGCCTTCCGTGCATTGCTTAGCCTTGCGCTGTCGTGCATTAGCCTTGCCTTGCCTCACAGTGCCTTGCCTTGTGTTACCTTTTCCTTGACTGGCCGTGCATTGCCTAGCCGTGCGTTGTGGTGCCTTAGCCTTGTTTCACCTTGCCATAGCTTTGCTTACTTTGCCTTGCTTTGCCTTGCCTTCCTTCCATTCCGTTACTCTTTGCTTGCCTTCCGTGCATTGCCTAGACTTGCGTTGTCGTGCCTTAGCCTTTTTTCACCTTGCCCTAGCCTTGCTTGCGTTGCCTTGCTTTGCCTTGCCTTCCTTGCCTTCCGTTACTCTTTGCTTGCCCTCCGTGCATTGCCTAGCCTTGCGTTGTCGTGCATTACCCTTGCCTCTCCTGACCGTGCCTTGCCTTGCGTTACCCTTTCTTTGCCTTGCCGTGCATTGCCTAGCCGTGCGTTGTCGTGCATCAGCCTTGCCTTGCCTCACCGTGCCTTGCCTTGCGTTACCCTTTCCTTGCCTTGCCGTGCATTTCCTAGCCCTGCGTTGTCGTGCCTTAGCCTTGTTTCCCCTTTCCGTGCCGTTCCTTCCGTTACCCTTGCCTTGCCTTGCTTTCCCTTGCCTTCCTTGCCTTCCGTTACTCTTTGCTTGCCTTCCGTGCATTGCCTAGCCTTGCGTTGTCGTGCATTAGCCTTGCCTCCCCAAACCGTGCCTTGCCTTGCGTTACCCTTTCCTTGACTTGCCCTGCATTGCCTAGCCCTGTATTGTCGTGCCGTAGCCTTGTTTCCCCTTACCGTGCCGTTCCTTTCGTTACCCTTGCCTTCCCCTGCTTTCCTTTGCACTCCTTGCCTTCCGTTACTCTTTGCTTGCCTTCCGTGCATTGCCTAGCCTTGCGTTGTCGTGCCTTAGCCTTTTTTCCCCTTGCCGTGCCGTGCCTGTTGTTACACTTGCGTTGACATGCTTTGCCTTGCCTTCCTTTCCTTCCGTTACTCTTTCCTTGCCTAGCCGTGCACTGCCTAGCCTTGCGATGTCGTGCATTAGCTTTGCCTCGCCTGACAGTGCGTTGCCTTACGTTACCCTTTCCTTGCCTTGCCGTGCATTGCCTAGCCCTGCGTTGCCGTGCCTTAGCCTTGTTTCCCCTTGCCGAGCCGTTCCTTCCGTTACCCTTGCCTTGCCTTGGTTTCCCTTGCTTTCCTTGCCTTCCGTTACTCTTTGCTTTCCTTCCGTGCATTGCCTACCCTTGCGTTGTCGTGCCTTAGCCTTGCCTCGCCTGACAGTGCCTTGCCTTGTTTTACCCTTTCCTTGCCTTGCCGTGCACTGCCTAGCCTTGCCTTGTCGTGCATTAGCCTTGCCTTGCCTGACCGTGCCTTGCCTGGCGTTACCCTTTCCTTGCCTTGCCGTGCATTGCCTAGCCGTGCGTTGTCGTGCCTTAGCCTTGTTTCCCCTTGCCGTGCCGAACCTTCCGTTACCCTTGCCTTGCCTTGCTTTCCCTTGCCTTCCTTGGTTTCCGTTACTCTTTACTTGCCTTCCGTGCATTGCCTAGGCTTGCGCTGTCGTGCATTAGCCTTGCCTTGCCTCAGAGTGCCTTGCCTTGCGTTACCTTTTCCTTGGCTGGCCGTGCATTGCCTAGCCGTGCGTTGTGGTGCCTTAGCCTTGTTTCACCTTGCCATCGTCTTGCTTGCTTTGCCTTGCTTTGCCTTGCATTCCTTGCCTTCCGTTACTCTTTGCTTGCCTTCCGCGTATTGCCTAGCCTTGCATTGTCCTACCTTAGCCTTTTTTCACCTTGCCATATCCTTGCTTGCGTTGCCTTGCTTTGCCTTGCATTCCTTGCCTTCCGTTACTCTTTGCTTGCCTTCCGTGCATTGCCTAGCCTTGCGTTGTCGTGCCTTAGCCTTGCCTCGCCTAACCGTGCCTTGCCTTGCGTTACCCTTTCCTTGCCTTGCCGTGCATTGCCTAGCCGTGCGTTGTCGTGCATCAGCCTTGCCTTGCCTCACCGTGCCTTGCCTTGCGTTACCCTTTCCTTGCCTTGCCGTGCATTGCCTAGCCGTGCGTTGCCGTGCCTTAGCCTTGTTTCCCCTTGCCGTGCCGTTCCTTCCTTTACCCTTGCCTTGCCTTGTTTTCCCTTGCCTTCCTTGCCTTCCGTTACTCTTTCCTTGCCTTCCGTGCATTGCCTAGCCTTGCGTTGTCGTGCATTAGCCTTGCCTCCCCAAAACCGTGCCTTGCCTTGCGTTAACCTTTCCTTGCCTTGCCCTGCATTCCCTAGCCCTGTGTTGTCGTGCCTTAGCCTTGTTTCCCCTTACCGTGCCGTTCTTTGCGTTACCCTTGATTTCCCCTGCTTTCCTTTGCATTCCTTGCCTTCCGTTACTCTTTGCTTGCCTTCCGTGCATTGCCTAGCCTTGCGTTGTCGTTCCTTAGCCTTGTTTCCCCTTGCCGTGCCGTGCCTGTTGTTACACTTGCCTTGCCATGCTTTGCCTTGCCTTCCTTTCCTTCCGTTACTCTTTCCTTGCCTAGCCGTGCACTGCCTAGCCTTGCGTTGTCGTGCATTAGCCTTGCCTCCCCAAACCGTGCCTTGCCTTGCGTTACCATTTCCTTGCCTTGCCGTGCATTGCCTAGCCCTGCGTTGCCGAGCCTTAGCCTTGTTTCCCCTTGCCGAGCCGTTCCTTCCGTTACCCTTGCCTTGCCTTGGTTTCCCTTGCCTTCCTTGCCTTCCGTTACTCTTTGCTTGCCTTCCGTGCATTGCCTATCCTTGCGTTGTCGTGCATTAGCCTTGGCTCTCCTGACCGTGCCTTCCCTTGCGTTACCCTTACCTTGCCTTGCCCTGCATTGTCTAGCCCTGTGTTGTCGTGCCTTAGCCTTGTTTCCCCTTACCGTGCCGTTCCGTTCGTTACCCTTGACTTCCCCTGCTTTCCCTTGCATTCCTTGCCTTCCGTTACTCTTTGCTTGCCTTCCGTGCATTGCCTAGCCTTGCGTTTTCGTGCCTTAGCCTTGCCTCGCCTGACCGTGCCTTGCCTTGCGTTTCCCTTTCCTTGCCTTGCCGTGAGTTGCCTAGCCGTGCGTTGTCGTGCATCAGCCTTGCCTTGCCTCACCGTGCCTTGCCTTGCGTTACCCTTTCCTTGCCTTACAGTGCATTGCCTAGCAGTGCGTTGTCGTGCCTTAGCCTTGTTTCCCCTTGCCGTGCCGTTCTTTCCGTTACCATTGCCTTGCCTTGCTTTCCCTTGCCTTCCTTGCCTTCCGTTACTCTTTGCTTGCCTTCCGTGCATTGCCTAGCCTTGCCTTGTCGTGTCTTAGCCTTTTTTCACCTTGCCATAGCCTTGCTTGCGTTGCCTTGCTTTGCCTTGCATTCCTTGCCTTATGTTACTCTTTGCTTGCCTTCCGTGCATTGCCTAGCCTTGCGTTGTCGTGCATTAGACTTGCCTCCCCAAACCGTGCCTTGCCTTGCGTTACCCTTTCTTTCCTTACCCTGCATTGCCTAGCCCTGTGTTGTCGTGCCTTAGCCTTGTTTCCCCTTGCCGTGCCGTTCCTTCCGTTACCCTTGCCTTCCCTTGCTTTCCCTTGCTTTCCTTGCCTTCCGTTACTCTTTGCTTGCCTTCCGTGCATTGCCTAGCCTTGCGTTGTCGTGCCTTAGCCTTGCCTCGACTGACAGTGCCTTGCCTTGCGTTACCCTTTCCTTGCCTTGCCGTGCACTGCCTAGCCTTGCCTTGTCGTGCATTAGCCTTGCATTGCCTAACCGTGCCTTGCCTGGCGTTACCCTTTCCTTGCCTTGCCGTGCATTGCCTAGTCGTGCGTTGTCGTGCCTTAGCCTTGTTTCCCCTTGCCGTGCCGAACCTTCCGTTACCCTTGCCTTGCCTTGCTTTCCCTTGCCTTCCTTGGTTTCCGTTACTCTTTGCTTGCCTTCCGTGCATTGCCTGGCCTTGCGCTGTCGTGCATTAGCCTTGCCTTGCCTCAGAGTGCCTTGCCTTGCGTTACCTTTTCCTTGGCTGGCCGTGCATTGCCTAGCCGTGCGTTGTGGTGCCTTAGCCTTGTTTCACCTTGCCATAGCCTTGCTTGCTTTGCCTTGCTTTGCCTTGCATTCCTTGCCTTCCTTTACTCTTTGCTTGCCTTCCGTGCATTGCCTAGCCTTGCGTTGTCGTGCCTTAGCCTTGCCTCGCCTAACCGTGCCTTGCCTTGCGTTACCCTTTCCTTGCCTTGCCGTGCATTGCCTAGCCGTGCGTTGTCGTGCATTAGCCTCCCCTTGCCTTACCGTGCATTGCCTTGCGTTACCCTTTCCTTGCCTGGCCGTGCATTGCTTAGCCTTGCGTTGCCGTGCCTTAGCTCTGTTTCCCCTTGCCGTGCCGTGCCTTTCGTTACCCTTGCCTTCCCCTGCTTTCCTTTGCATTCCTTGCCTTCCGTTACTCTTTGCTTTCCTTCCGTGCATTGCCTAGCCTTGCGTTGTCGTGCCTTAGCCTTGTTTCCCCTTACCGTGCCGTGCCTGTTGTTACAATTGCCTTGCCATGCTTTTCCTTGCCTTCCTTTCCTTCCGTTACTCTTTCCTTCCCTAGCCGTGCACTGCGTAGCCTTGCGTTGTCGTGCATTACCCTTGCCTCGCCTGACCGTGCCTTGCCTTGCGTTACCCTTTCCTTGCCTTGCCGTGCATTGCCTAGCCCTACATTACCGTGCCTTAGCCTTGTTTCCCCTTGCCGAGCCGTTCCTTCCGTTACCATTCCCTTCCCCTGCTTTCCCTTGCCTTCCTTGCCTTCCGTTACTCTTTGCTTGCCTTCCGTGCATTGCCTAGCCTTGCGTTGTCGTGCATTAGCCTTGCCTCGCCTGACCGTGCCTTGCCTTGCGTTACCCTTTCCTTGCCTTGCCGTGCATTGCCTAGCCGTGCGTTGTCGTGCATCAGCCTTGCCTTGCCTCACCGTGCCTTGCCTTGCGTTACCCTTTTCTTGACGTGCCGTGCATTGCCTAGCCGTGCGTTGCCGGGCCTTAGCCTTGTTTCCCCTTGTCGTGCCGTTCCTTCCGTTACCCTTGCCTTGCCTTGCTTTCCCTTGCCTTCCTTGCCTTCCGTTACTCTTTGCTTACCTTCCGTGCATTGCCTAGCCTTGCGTTGTCGTGCATTAGCCTTGCCTTACCAAACCGTGCCTTGCCTTGCGTTACCCTTTCCTTGCCTTGCCCTGCATTGCCTAGCCCTGTGTTGTCGTGCCTTAGCCTTGTTTCCCCTTACCGTGCCGTTCCTTTCGTTACCCTTGCCTTCCCCTGCTTTCCTTTGCATTCCTTGCCTTCCGTTACTCTTTGCTTGCCTTCCGTGCATTGCCTAGCCTTGCGTTGTCGTGCCTTAGCCTTGCTTCCCCTTGCCGTGCCGTGCCTGTTACACTTGCCTTGCCATGCTTTTCCTTGCCTTCCTTTCCTTCCATTACTCTTTCCTTGCCTAGCCGTGCACTGCCTAGCCTTGCGATGTCGTGCATTAGCTTTGCCTCGCGTGACAGTGCCTTGCCTTGCGTTACCCGTTCCTTGCCTTGCCGTTCATTGCCTAGCGCTGCGTTGCCTTGCCTTAGCCTTGTTTCCCCTTGCCGAGCCGTTCCTTCCGTTACTCTTTCCTTGCCTTGCCGTTCATTGCCTAGCGCTGCGTTGCCTTGCCTTAGCCTTGTTTCCCCTTGCCGTGCCTTGCCTTTTGTTACACTTGCCTTGCCTTGCTTTGCCTTGCCTTCCTTTCCTTCCGTTACTCTTTCCTTGCCTAGCCGTGCACTGCCTATCCTTGGGTTGTCGTGTATTAGCCTTGCCTCCCCAAACCGTGCCTTGCCTTGCGTTACCCTTTCCTTGCCTTGCCGTGCATTGCCTAGCCGTGCGTTGTCGTGCATCAGCCTTGCCTTGCCTCACCGTGCCTTGCCTTGCGTTACCCTTTCCTTGCCTTGCCATGCATTGCCTAGCCGTGCGTTGCCGTGCCTCAGCCTTGTTTCCCCTTGCCGTGCCGTTCCTTCCGTTACCCTTGCCTTGCCTTGCTTTCCCTTGCCTTCCTTGCCTTCCGTTACTCTTTGCTTGCCTTCCGTGCATTGCCTAGGCTTGCGTGGTCGTGCCTTAGCCTTTTTTCGCCTTGCCAAAGCCTTGCTTGCGTTGCCTTGCTTTGCCTTGCATTCCTTGCCTTCCGTTACTCTTTGCTTGCTTTCCGTGCATTGCCTAGCCTTGCGTTGTCGTGCATTAGCCTTGCCTCCCCAAACAGTGCCTTGCCTTGCGTTACCCTTTCCTTGCCTTGCCCTGCATTGCCTAGCCCTGTGTTGTCGTGCCTTAGCCTTGTTTCCCCTTGCCTTGCCGTTCCTTCCGTTACCCTTGCCTTGCCTTGCTTTCCCTTGCTTTCCTTGCCTTCCGTTAGTCTTTTCTATCCTTCCGTGCATTGCCTAGCCTTGCGTTGTCGTGCCTTAGTCTTGCCTCGCCTGACAGTGCCTTGCCTTGCGTTACCCTTTACTTGCCTTGCCGTGCACTGCCTAGCCTTGCCTTGTCGTGCATTAGCCTTGCCTTGCCTGACCGTGCCTTGCCTGGCGTTACCCTTTCCTTGCCTTGCCTTGCATTGCCTAGCCGTGCGTTGTCGTGCCTTAGCCTTGTTTCCCCTTGCCGTGCAGTTCCTTCCGTTACCCTTGCCTTGCCTTGCTTTCCCTTTTTTCCTAGGTTTCCGTTACTCTTTGCTTGCCTTCCGTGCATTGCCTAGCCTTGCGCTGTCGTGCATTATCCTTCCTTGCCTCACAGTGCCTTTCCTTGCGTTACCTTTTCCTTGGCTGGCCGTGCATTGCCTAGCCGTGCGTTGTGGTGCCTTAGCCTTATTTCACCTTGCCATAGCCTTGCTTGCGTTGCCTTGCTTTGCCTTGCATTCCTTGCCTTCCGTTACTCTTTGCTTGCCTTCCGTGCATTGCCTAGCCTTGCGTTGTCGTGCCTTAGCCTTGCCTCGCCTAACCGTGCCTTGCCTTGCGTTACCCTTTCCTTGCCTTGCCGTGCATTGCCTAGCCGTGCGTTGTCGTGCATTAGCCTCGCCTTGCCTTACCGTGCCTTCCCTTGCGTTACCCTTTCCTTGCCTTGCCGTGCATTGCTTAGCCTTGCGTTGCCGTGCCTTAGCCTTGTTTCCCCTTGCCGTGCCGTGCCTTTTGTTACACTTGCCTTGCCTTGCTTTGCCTTGCCGTCCTTTCCTTCCGTTACCCTTTCCTTGCCTAGCCGTTCACTGCGTAGCCTTTCGTTGTCGTGCATTACCCTTGCCTCGCCTGACCGTGCCTTGCCTTGCGTTACCCTTTCCTTGCCTTGCCGTGCATTGCCTAGCCGTGCGTTGTCGTGCCTTAGCCTTGTTTCCCCTTACCGTGCCGTTCCTTCCGTTACCCTTACCTTGCCTTGCTTTCCCTTGCCTTCCTTGCGTTCCGTTACTCTTTGCTTGCCTTTCGTGCATTGCCTAGCCTTGCGTTGTCGTGCCTTAGCCTTGCCTCGGCTGACCGTGCCTTGCCTTCCGTTACCGTTTCCTTGCCT
Source organism: Macrotis lagotis (assembly GCF_037893015.1). Taxonomy (NCBI): domain Eukaryota; kingdom Metazoa; phylum Chordata; class Mammalia; order Peramelemorphia; family Peramelidae; genus Macrotis; species Macrotis lagotis. Next base: position 205,776 of record NW_027422189.1, on the reverse strand, counting down.
TGCCGTGCATTGCCTAGCCGTGCGTTGTCGTGCATCAGCCTTGCCTTGCATTCCTTGCCTTGCGTTACCCTTTCCTTGCCTTGCCGTGCATTGCCTAGCCTTGCGTTGTCGTGCCTTAGCCTTGCCTCGGCTGACCGTGCCTTGCCTTCCGTTACCGTTTCCTTGCCTTGCCGTGCATTGCGTAGCCGTGCGTTGTCGTGCATCAGCCTTGCCTTGCCTCACCGTGCCTTGCCTTGCGTTACCCTTTCCTTGCCTTGCCGTGCATTGCCTAGCCGTGGGTTGCCGTGCCTTAGCCTTGTTTCCCCTTGCCGTGCCGTTCCTTCCGTTATCCTTGCCTTGCCTTGCTTTCCCTTGCCTTCCTTGCCTTCCGTTACTCTTTGCTTGCCTTCCGTGCATTGCCTAGACTTGCGTTGTCGTGCATTAGCCTTGCCTCGCCTGACCGTGCCTTGCCTTGCGTTACCCTTTCCTTGCCTTGCCGTGCATTGCCTAGCCTTGCGTTGTCGTGCATTAGCCTTGCCTCCCCAAAACCGTGCCTTGCCTTGCGTTACCCTTTCCTTGCCTTGCCCTGCATTCCCTAGCCCTGTGTTGTCGTGCCGTAGCCTTGTTTCCCCTTACCGTGCCGTTCTTTGCGTTACCCTTGATTTCCCCTGCTTTCCTTTGCATTCCTTGCCTTCCGTTACTCTTTGCTTGCCTTCCGTGCATTTCCTAGCCTTGCGTTGTCGTGCCTTAGCCTTGTTTCCCCTTGCCGTGCCGTGCCTGTTGTTACACTTGCCTTGCCATGCTTTGCCTTGCCTTCCTTTCCTTCCGTTACTCTTTCCTTGCCTAGCCGTGCACTGCCTAGCCTTGCGTTGTCGTGCATTAGCCTTGCCTCCCCAAACCGTGCCTTGCCTTGCGTTACCATTTCCTTGCCTTGCCGTGCATTGCCTAGCCCTGCGTTGCCGTGCCTTAGCCTTGTTTCCCCTTGCCGAGCCGTTCCTTCCGTTACCCTTGCCTTGCCTTGCTTTCCCTTGCCTTCCTTGCCTTCCGTTACTCTTTGCTTGCCTTCCGTGCATTGCCTATCCTTGCGTTGTCGTGCATTAGCCTTGGCTCTCCTGACCGTGCCTTGCCTTGCGTTACCCTTACCTTGCCTTGCCCTGCATTGCCTAGCCCTGTGTTGTCGTGCCTTAGCCTTGTTTCCCCTTACCGTGCCGTTCCGTTCGTTACCCTTGACTTCCCCTGCTTTCCCTTGTATTCCTTGCCTTCCGTTACTCTTTGCTTGCCTTCCGTGCATTGCCTAGCCTTGCGTTTTCGTGCCTTAGCCTTGCCTCGCCTGACCGTGCCTTGCCTTGCGTTTCCCTTTCCTTGCCTTGCCGTGAGTTGCCTAGCCGTGCGTTGTCGTGCATCAGCCTTGCCTTGGCTCACCGTGCCTTGCCTTGCGTTACCCTTTCCTTGCCTTACAGTGCATTGCCTAGCAGTGCGTTGTCGTGCCTTAGCCTTGTTTCCCCTTGCCGTGCCGTTCTTTCCGTTACCATTGCCTTGCCTTGCTTTCCCTTGCCTTCCTTGCCTTCCGTTACTCTTTGCTTGCCTTCCGTGCATTGCCTAGCATTGCCTTGTCGTGTCTTAGCCTTTTTTCACCTTGCCATAGCCTTGCTTGCGTTGCCTTGCTTTGCCTTGCATTCCTTGCCTTATGTTACTCTTTGCTTGCCTTCCGTGCATTGCCTAGCCTTGCGTTGTCGTGCATTAGACTTGCCTCCCCAAACCGTGCCTTGCCTTGCGTTACCCTTTCTTTCCTTACCCTGCATTGCCTAGCCCTGTGTTGTCGTGCCTTAGCCTTGTTTCCCCTTGCCGTGCCGTTCCTTCCGTTACCCTTGCCTTCCCTTGCTTTCCCTTGCCTCCCTTGCATTCCGTTACTCTTTTCTTCCCTTCCGTGCATTACCTAGCCTTGCGTTGTCGTGCCTTAGCCTTGCCTCGACTGACAGTGCCTTGCCTTGTTTTACCCTTTCCTTGACTTGCCGTGCATTTCCTATCCTTGTGTTGTTGTGCCTTAGCCTTGCATTGCCTGACCGTGCCTTGCCTTGCGTTACCCTTTCCTTGCCTCGCCGTGCATTGCCTAGCCGTGCGTTGTCGTGCCTTAGCCTTGTTTCCCCTTGCCGTGCCGTGCCTTCCGTTACCCTTGCCTTGCCTTGCATTCCCTTGCCATCCTTGCCTTCCGTTACTCTTTCTTTGCTTTGCCGTGCATTGCCTAGCCTTGCGTTGTCGTGCATTAGCCTTGCCTTGACTCACCGTGCCTTGCCTTGCGTTACCTTTTCCTTGGCTGGCCGTGCATTGCCTAGCCGTGCGTTGTGGTGCCTTAGCCTTGTTTCACCTTGCCATAGCCTTGCTTGCTTTGCCTTGCTTTGCCTTGCATTCCTTGCCTTCCTTTACTCTTTGCTTGCCTTCCGTGCATTGCCTAGCCTTGCGTTGTCGTGCCTTAGCCTTGCCTCGCCTAACCGTGCCTTGCCTTGCGTTACCCTTTCCTTGCCTTGCCGTGCATTGCCTAGCCGTGCGTTGTCGTGCATTAGCCTCCCCTTGCCTTACCGTGCATTGCCTTGCGTTACCCTTTCCTTGCCTTGCCGTGCATTGCCTAGCCGTGCGTTGTCGTGCCTTAGCCTTGTTTCCCCTTGCCGTGCCGTTCCTTCCGTTACCCTTGCCTTGCCTTGTTTTCCCTTGCCTTCCTTGCCTTCCGTTACTCTTTCCTTGCCTTCCGTGCATTGCCTAGCCTTGCGTTGTCGTGCATTAGCCTTGCCTCCCCAAACCGTGCCTTGCCTTGCGTTACCCTTTCCTTGCCTTGCCCTGCATTGCCTAGCCCTGTGTTGTCGTGCCTTAGCCTTGTTTCCCCTTACCGTGCCGTTCTTTGCGTTACCCTTGATTTCCCCTGCTTTCCTTTGCATTCCTTGCCTTCCGTTACTCTTTGCTTGCCTTCCGTGCATTTAATAGCCTTGCGTTGTCGTGCCTTAGCCTTGTTTCCCCTTGCCGTGCCGTGCCTGTTGTTACACTTGCCTTGCCATGCTTTGCCTTGCCTTCCTTTCCTTCCGTTACTCTTTCCTTGCCTAGCCGTGCACTGCCTAGCCTTGCGTTGTCGTGCATTAGCCTTGCCTCCCCAAACCGTGCCTTGCCTTGCGTTACCATTTCCTTGCCTTGCCGTGCATTGCCTAGCCGTGCGTTGTCGTGCCTTAGCCTTGTTTCCCCTTGCCGAGCCGTTCCTTCCGTTACCCTTGCCTTGCCTTGGTTTCCCTTGCCTTCCTTGCCTTCCGTTACTCTTTGCTTGCCTTCCGTGCATTGCCTATCCTTGCGTTGTCGTGCATTAGCCTTGGCTCTCCTGACCGTGCCTTGCCTTGCGTTACCCTTACCTTGCCTTGCCCTGCATTGTCTAGCCCTGTGTTGTCGTGCCTTAGCCTTGTTTCCCCTTACCGTGCCGTTCCGTTCGTTACCCTTGACTTCCCCTGCTTTCCCTTGCATTCCTTGCCTTCCGTTACTCTTTGCTTGCCTTCCGTGCATTGCCTAGCCTTGCGTTTTCGTGCCTTAGCCTTGCCTCGCCTGACCGTGCCTTGCCTTGCGTTTCCCTTTCCTTGCCTTGCCGTGAGTTGCCTAGCCGTGCGTTGTCGTGCATCAGCCTTGCCTTGGCTCACCGTGCCTTGCCTTGCGTTACCCTTTCCTTGCCTTACAGTGCATTGCCTAGCAGTGCGTTGTCGTGCCTTAGCCTTGTTTCCCCTTGCCGTGCCGTTCTTTCCGTTACCATTGCCTTGCCTTGCTTTCCCTTGCCTTCCTTGCCTTCCGTTACTCTTTGCTTGCCTTCCGTGCATTGCCTAGCATTGCCTTGTCGTGTCTTAGCCTTTTTTCACCTTGCCATAGCCTTGCTTGCGTTGCCTTGCTTTGCCTTGCATTCCTTGCCTTATGTTACTCTTTGCTTGCCTTCCGTGCATTGCCTAGCCTTGCGTTGTCGTGCATTAGACTTGCCTCCCCAAACCGTGCCTTGCCTTGCGTTACCCTTTCTTTCCTTACCCTGCATTGCCTAGCCCTGTGTTGTCGTGCCTTAGCCTTGTTTCCCCTTGCCGTGCCGTTCCTTCCGTTACCCTTGCCTTCCCTTGCTTTCCCTTGCTTTCCTTGCCTTCCGTTACTCTTTGCTTTCCTTCCGTGCATTGCCTACCCTTGCGTTGTCGTGCCTTAGCCTTGCCTCGACTGACAGTGCCTTGCCTTGTTTTACCCTTTCCTTGCCTTGCCGTGCACTGCCTAGCCTTGCCTTGTCGTGCATTAGCCTTGCCTTGCCTGACCGTGCCTTTACTTGCGCTACCGTTTCGTTGCCTTGCCGTGTATTGCCTGGCCTTGCGTTGTCGTTCCTTAGCCTTGTTTCCCCTTGCCGTGCCGAACCTTCCGTTACCCTTGCCTTGCCTTGCTTTCCCTTGCCTTCCTTGGTTTCCGTTACTCTTTGCTTGCCTTCCGTGCATTGCCTAGCCTTGCGCTGTCGTGCATTAGCCTTGCCTTGCCTCAGAGTGCCTTGCCTTGCGTTACCTTTTCCTTGGCTGGCCGTGCATTGCCTAGCCGTGCGTTGTGGTGCCTTAGCCTTGTTTCACCTTGCCATAGCCTTGCTTGCTTTGCCTTGCTTTGCCTTGCATTCCTTGCCTTCCTTTACTCTTTGCTTGCCTTCCGTGCATTGCCTAGCCTTGCGTTGTCGTGCCTTAGCCTTGCCTCGCCTAACCGTGCCTTGCCTTGCGTTACCCTTTCCTTGCCTTGCCGTGCATTGCCTAGCCGTGCGTTGTCGTGCATTAGCCTCCCCTTGCCTTACCGTGCATTGCCTTGCGTTACCCTTTCCTTGCCTGGCCGTGCATTGCTTAGCCTTGCGTTGCCGTGCCTTAGCTCTGTTTCCCCTTGCCGTGCCGTGCCTTTCGTTACCCTTGCCTTCCCCTGGTTTCCTTTGCATTCCTTGCCTTCCGTTACTCTTTGCTTTCCTTCCGTGCATTGCCTAGCCTTGCGTTGTCATGCCTTAGCCTTGTTTCCCCTTACCGTGCCGTGCCTGTTGTTACAATTGCCTTGCCATGCTTTTCCTTGCCTTCCTTTCCTTCCGTTACTCTTTCCTTCCCTAGCCGTGCACTGCGTAGCCTTGCGTTGTCGTGCATTACCCTTGCCTCGCCTGACCGTGCCTTGCCTTGCGTTACCCTTTCCTTGCCTTGCCGTGCATTGCCTAACCCTTCATTACCGTGCCTTAGCCTTGTTTCCCCTTGCCGAGCCGTTCCTTCCGTTACCATTCCCTTCCCCTGCTTTCCCTTGCCTTCCTTGCCTTCCGTTACTCTTTGCTTGCCTTCCGTGCATTGCCTAGCCTTGCGTTGTCGTGCATTAGCCTTGCCTCGCCTGACCGTGCCTTGCCTTGCGTTACCCTTTCCTTGCCTTGCCGTGCATTGCCTAGCCGTGCGTTGTCGTGCATCAGCCTTGCCTTGCCTCACCGTGCCTTGCCTTGCGTTACCCTTTTCTTGACGTGCCGTGCATTGCCTAGCCGTGCGTTGCCGGGCCTTAGCCTTGTTTCCCCTTGTCGTGCCGTTCCTTCCGTTACCCTTGCCTTGCCTTGCTTTCCCTTGCCTTCCTTGCCTTCCGTTACTCTTTGCTTACCTTCCGTGCATTGCCTAGCCTTGCGTTGTCGTGCATTAGCCTTGCCTTACCAAACCGTGCCTTGCCTTGCGTTACCCTTTCCTTGCCTTGCCCTGCATTGCCTAGCCCTGTGTTGTCGTGCCTTAGCCTTGTTTCCCCTTACCGTGCCGTTCCTTTCGTTACCCTTGCCTTCCCCTGCTTTCCTTTGCATTCCTTGCCTTCCGTTACTCTTTGCTTGCCTTCCGTGCATTGCCTAGCCTTGCGTTGTCGTGCCTTAGCCTTGCTTCCCCTTGCCGTGCCGTGCCTGTTACACTTGCCTTGCCATGCTTTTCCTTGCCTTGCTTTCCTTCCATTACTCTTTCCTTGCCTAGCCGTGCACTGCCTAGCCTTGCGATGTCGTGCATTAGCTTTGCCTCGCGTGACAGTGCCTTGCCTTGCGTTACCCTTTCCTTGCCTTGCCGTTCATTGCCTAGCGCTGCGTTGCCTTGCCTTAGCCTTGTTTCCCCTTGCCGAGCCGTTCCTTCCGTTACCCTTTCCTTGCCTTGCCGTTCATTGCCTAGCGCTGCGTTGCCTTGCCTTAGCCTTGTTTCCCCTTGCCGTGCCTTGCCTTTTGTTACACTTGCCTTGCCTTGCTTTGCCTTGCCTTCCTTTCCTTCCGTTACTCTTTCCTTGCCTAGCCGTGCACTGCCTATCCTTGGGTTGTCGTGTATTAGCCTTGCCTCCCCAAACCGTGCCTTGCCTTGCGTTACCCTTTCCTTGCCTTGCCGTGCATTGCCTAGCCGTGCGTTGTCGTGCATCAGCCTTGCCTTGCCTCACCGTGCCTTGCCTTGCGTTACCCTTTCCTTGCCTTGCCATGCATTGCCTAGCCGTGCGTTGCCGTGCCTCAGCCTTGTTTCCCCTTGCTGTGCCGTTCCTTCCGTTACCCTTGCCTTGCCTTGCTTTCCCTTGCCTTCCTTGCCTTCCGTTACTCTTTGCTTGCCTTCCGTGCATTGCCTAGGCTTGCGTGGTCGTGCCTTAGCCTTTTTTCGCCTTGCCAAAGCCTTGCTTGCGTTGCCTTGCTTTGCCTTGCATTCCTTGCCTTCCGTTACTCTTTGCTTGCTTTCCGTGCAATGCCTAGCCTTGCGTTGTCGTGCATTAGCCTTGCCTCCCCAAACAGTGCCTTGCCTTGCGTTACCCTTTCCTTGCCTTGCCCTGCATTGCCTAGCCCTGTGTTGTCGTGCCTTAGCCTTGTTTCCCCTTGCCTTGCCGTTCCTTCCGTTACCCTTGCCTTGCCTTGCTTTCCCTTGCTTTCCTTGCCTTCCGTTAGTCTTTTCTATCCTTCCGTGCATTGCCTAGCCTTGCGTTGTCGTGCCTTAGTCTTGCCTCGCCTGACAGTGCCTTGCCTTGCGTTACCCTTTACTTGCCTTGCCGTGCACTGCCTAGCCTTGCCTTGTCGTGCATTAGCCTTGCCTTGCCTGACCGTGCCTTGCCTGGCGTTACCCTTTCCTTGCCTTGCCTTGCATTGCCTAGCCGTGCGTTGTCGTGCCTTAGCCTTGTTTCCCCTTGCCGTGCAGTTCCTTCCGTTACCCTTGCCTTGCCTTGCTTTCCCTTTTTTCCTAGGTTTCCGTTACTCTTTGCTTGCCTTCCGTGCATTGCCTAGCCTTGCGCTGTCGTGCATTATCCTTCCTTGCCTCACAGTGCCTTTCCTTGCGTTACCTTTTCCTTGGCTGGCCGTGCATTGCCTAGCCGTGCGTTGTGGTGCCTTAGCCTTGTTTCACCTTGCCATAGCCTTGCTTGCGTTGCCTTGCTTTGCCTTGCATTCCTTGCCTTCCGTTACTCTTTGCTTGCCTTCCGTGCATTGCCTAGCCTTGCGTTGTCGTGCCTTAGCCTTGCCTCGCCTAACCGTGCCTTGCCTTGCGTTACCCTTTCCTTGCCTTGCCGTGCATTGCCTAGCCGTGCGTTGTCGTGCATTAGCCTCGCCTTGCCTTACCGTGCCTTCCCTTGCGTTACCCTTTCCTTGCCTTGCCGTGCATTGCTTAGCCTTGCGTTGCCGTGCCTTAGCCTTGTTTCCCCTTGCCGTGCCGTGCCTTTTGTTACACTTGCCTTGCCTTGCTTTGCCTTGCCGTCCTTTCCTTCCGTTACCCTTTCCTTGCCTAGCCGTTCACTGCGTAGCCTTTCGTTGTCGTGCATTACCCTTGCCTCGCCTGACCGTGCCTTGCCTTGCGTTATCCTTTCCTTGCCTTGCCGTACATTGCCTAGCCCTGCGTTGTCGTGCCTTAGCCTTGTTTACCCTTACCGTGCCGTTCCTTCCGTTACCCTTACCTTGCCTTGCTTTCCCTTGCCTTCCTTGCGTTCCGTTACTCTTTGCTTGCCTTTCGTGCATTGCCTAGCCTTGCGTTGTCGTGCCTTAGCCTTGCCTCGGCTGACCGTGCCTTGCCTTCCGTTACCGTTTCCTTGCCTTGCCGTGCATTGCCTAGCCGTGCGTTGTCGTGCATCAGCCTTGCCTTGCATCACCGTGCCTTGCCTTGCGTTACCCTTTCCTTGCCTTGCCGTGCATTGCCTAGCCTTGCGTTGTCGTGCCTTAGCCTTGCCTCGGCTGACCGTGCCTTGCCTTCCGTTACCGTTTCCTTGCCTTGCCGTGCATTGCGTAGCCGTGCGTTGTCGTGCATCAGCCTTGCCTTGCCTCACCGTGCCTTGCCTTGCGTTACCCTTTCCTTGCCTTGCCGTGCATTGCCTAGCCGTGGGTTGCCGTGCCTTAGCCTTGTTTCCCCTTTCCGTGCCGTTCCTTCCGTTATCCTTGCCTTGCCTTGCTTTCCCTTGCCTTCCTTGCCTTCCGTTACTCTTTGCTTGCCTTCCGTGCATTGCCTAGCCTTGCGTTGTCGTGCCTTAGCCTTGCCTCGCCTGACCGTGCCTTGCCTTGCGTTACCCTTTCCTTGCCTTGCCGTGCATTGCCTAGCTGTGCGTTGTCGTGCATTAGCCTTGCCTCGCCTGACCGTGCCTTGCCTTGCGTTACCCTTTCCTTGCCTTGCCGTGCATTGCCTAGCCGTGCGTTGTCGTGCCTTAGCCTTGTTTACCCTTGCCGTGCCGTTCCTTCCGTTACCCTTGCCTTGCCTTGCTTTCCCTTGCCTTCCTTGCCTTCCGTTACTCTTTGCTTGCCTTCCGTGCATTGCCTAACCGTGCGTTGTCGTGCCTTAGCCTTGTTTCCCCTTGCCGTGCCGTGCCTGTTGTTACACTTGCCTTGCCTTGCTTTGCCTTGCCTTCCTTTCCTTCCGTTACTCTTTCCTTGCCTAGCCGTGCACTGCCTAGCCTTGCGTTGTCGTGCATTAGCCTTGCCTCCCCAAACCGTGCCTTGCCGTGCGTTACCATTTCCTTGCCTTGCCCTGCATTGCCCAGCCCTGAGTTGTCGTGCCTTAGTCTTGTTTGCCCTTACCGTGCCGTTCCTTCCGTTACCCTTGCCTTCCCCTGCTTTCCCTAGCATTCCTTGCCTTCCGTTACTCTTTGCTTGCCTTCTGTGCATTGCCTAGCCTTGCGTTGTCGTGCCTTAGCCTTGCCTCGCCTGATCGTGCCTTGCCTTGCGTTACCCTTTCCTTGCCTAGCCGTGCACTGCCTAGCCTTGCGATGTCGTGCATTAGCTTTGCCTCGCGTGACAGTGCCTTGCCTTGCGTTACCCTTTCCTTGCCTTGCCGTGCATTGCCTAGCCCTGCGTTGCCTTGCCTTAGCCTTGTTTCCCCTTGCCGTGCCGTTCCTTCCGTTACCCTTTCCTTGCCTTGCCGTGCATTGCCTAGCCCTGCGTTGCCGTGCCTTAGCCTTGTTTCCCCTTGCCGTGCCTTGCCTTTTGTTACACTTGCCTTGCCTTGCTTTGCCTTGCCTTCCTTTCCTTCCGTTACTCTTTCCTTGCCTAGCCGTGCACTGCCTATCCTTGGGTTGTCGTGCATTAGCCTTGCCTCCCCAAACCGTGCCTTGCCTTGCGTTACCCTTTCCTTGCCTTGCCGTGCATTGCCTAGCCGTGCGTTGTCGTGCATCAGCCTTGCCTTGCCTCACCGTGCCTTGCCTTGCGTTACCCTTTCCTTGCCTTGCCATGCATTGCCTAGCCGTGCGTTGCCGTGCCTCAGCCTTGTTTCCCCTTGCCGTGCCGTTCCTTCCGTTACCCTTGCCTTGCCTTGCTTTCCCTTGCCTTCCTTGCCTTCCGTTACTCTTTGCTTGCCTTCCGTGCATTGCCTAGGCTTGCGTGGTCGTGCCTTAGCCTTTTTTCGCCTTGCCAAAGCCTTGCTTGCGTTGCCTTGCTTTGCCTTGCATTCCTTGCCTTCCGTTACTCTTTGCTTGCTTTCCGTGCATTGCCTAGCCTTGCGTTGTCGTGCATTAGCCTTGCCTCCCCAAACAGTGCCTTGCCTTGCGTTACCCTTTCCTTGCCTTGCCCTGCATTGCCTAGCCCTGTGTTGTCGTGCCTTAGCCTTGTTTCCCCTTGCCGTGCCGTTCCTTCCGTTACCCTTGCCTTCCCTTGCTTTCCTTGCCTTCCGTTACTCTTTGCTTTCCTTCCGTGCATTGCCTAGCCTTGCGTTGTCGTGCCTTAGTCTTGCCTCGCCTGACAGTGCCTTGCCTTGCGTTACCCTTTCCTTGCCTTGCCGTGCACTGCCTAGCCTTGCCTTGTCGTGCATTAGCCTTGCCTTGCCTGACCGTGCCTTGCCTGGCGTTACCCTTTCCTTGCCTTGCCTTGCATTGCCTAGCCGTGCGTTGTCGTGCCTTAGCCTTGTTTCCCCTTGCCGTGCAGTTCCTTCCGTTACCCTTGCCTTGCCTTGCTTTCCCTTTTTTCCTAGGTTTCCGTTACTCTTTGCTTGCCTTCCGTGCATTGCCTAGCCTTGCGCTGTCGTGCATTATCCTTCCTTGCCTCACAGTGCCTTTCCTTGCGTTACCTTTTCCTTGGCTGGCCGTGCATTGCCTAGCCGTGCCTTGTCGTGCCTTAGCCTTGTTTCACCTTGCCATAGCCTTGCTTGCATTGCCTTGCTTTGCCTTGCATTCCTTGCCTTCCGTTACTCATTGCTTGCCTTCCGTGCATTGCCTAGCCTTGCGTTGTCGTGCCTTAGCCTTGCCTCGCCTAACCGTGCCTTGCCTTGCGTTACCCTTTCCTTGCCTTGCCGTGCATTGCCTAGCCGTGCGTTGTCGTGCATTAGCCTCGCCTTGCCTTACCGTGCCTTGCCTTGCGTTACCCTTTCCTTGCCTTGCCGTGCATTGCTTAGCCTTGCGTTGCCGTGCCTTAGCCTTGTTTCCCCTTGCCGTGCCGTGCCTTTTGTTACACTTGCCTTGCCTTGCTTTGCCTTGCCGTCCTTTCCTTCCGTTACCCTTTCCTTGCCTAGCCGTTCACTGCGTAGCCTTTCGTTGTCGTGCATTACCCTTGCCTCGCCTGACCGTGCCTTGCCTTGCGTTATCCTTTCCTTGCCTTGCCGTACATTGCCTAGCCCTGCGTTGTCGTGCCTTAGCCTTGTTTACCCTTACCGTGCCGTTCCTTCCGTTACCCTTACCTTGCCTTGCTTTCCCTTGCCTTCCTTGCGTTCCGTTACTCTTTGCTTGCCTTTCGTGCATTGCCTAGCCTTGCGTTGTCGTGCCTTAGCCTTGCCTCGGCTGACCGTGCCTTGCCTTCCGTTACCGTTTCCTTGCCTTGCCGTGCATTGCCTAGCCGTGCGTTGTCGTGCATCAGCCTTGCCTTGCATCACCGTGCCTTGCCTTGCGTTACCCTTTCCTTGCCTTGCCGTGCATTGCCTAGCCTTGCGTTGTCGTGCCTTAGCCTTGCCTTGCCTTTGCCGTGCCTTTCCTTCCGTTACCGTTTCCTTGCCTTGCCGTGCATTGCCTAACCTTGCGTTGTCGTGCATTAGCCTTGCCTTGCCTCACCGTGCCTTGCCTTCCGTTACCCTTTCCTTGCCTTGCCGTGCATTGCCTAGCCGTGCGTTGTCGTGCCTTAGCCTTGTTTCCCCTTGCCGTACCGTTCCTTCCGTTATCCTTGTCTTGCCTTGCTTTCCCTTGCCTTCCTTGTCTTCCGTTACTCTTTGCTTGCCTTCCGTGCATTGCCTAGCCTTGCGTTGTCGTGCCTTAGCCTTGCCTCGCCTGACCGTGCCTTGCCTTGCGTTACCCTTTCCTTGCCTTGCCGTGCATTGCCTCGCTGTGCGTTGTCGTGCATTACCCTTGCCTCGCCTGACCGTGCCTTGCCTTGCGTTATCCTTTCCTTGCCTTGCCGTACATTGCCTAGACCTGCGTTGTCGTGCCGTAGCCTTGTTTACCCTTACCGTGCCGTTCCTTCCGTTACCCTTGCCTTGCCTTGCTTTCCCTTGCCTTCCTTGCGTTCCGTTACTCTTTGCTTGCCTTCCGTGCATTGCCTAACCTTGCGTTGTCGTGCCTTAGCCTTGCCTGTTGTTACACTTGCCTTGCCTTGCTTTGCCTTGCCTTCCTTTCCTTCTGTTACTCTTTCCTTGCCTAGCCGTGCACTGCCTAGCCTTGCGTTGTCGTGGATTAGCCTTGCCTCCCCAAACCGTGCCTTGCCGTGCGTTACCATTTCCTTGCCTTGCCCTGCATTGCCCAGCCCTGAGTTGTCGTGCCTTAGTCTTGTTTGCCCTTACCGTGCCGTTCCTTCCGTTACCCTTGCCTTCCCCTGCTTTCCCTAGCATTCCTTGCCTTCCGTTACTCTTTGCTTGCCTTCCGTGCATTGCCTAGCCTTGCGTTGTCGTGCCTTAGCCTTGCCTCGCCTGATCGTGCCTTGCCTTGCGTTACCCTTTCCTTGCCTTGCCGTGAATTGCCTAGCCGTGCGTTGTCGTGCATCAGCCTTGCCTTGCCTGACCGTGCCTTGCCTGGCGTTACCCTTACCTTGCCTTGCTTTCCCTTGCTTTCCTTGCCTTCCGTTACTCTTTGCTTACCTTCCGTGCATTGCCTAGCCTTGCGTTGTCGTGCCTTAGCCTTGCCTCGCCTGACAGTGCCTTGCCTTGCGTTACCCTTTCCTTGCCTTACCGTGCACTGCCTAGCCTTGCGTTGTCGTGCATTAGCCTTGCCTTGCCTGACCGTGCCTTGCCTTGCGTTACCCTTTCCTTGCCTTGCCGTGCATTGCCTAGCCGTGCGTTGTCGTGCCTTAGCCTTGTTTCCCCTTGCCGTGCCCTTCCTTCCGGTACCCTTGCCTTGCCTTACTTTCCCTTGCCTTCCTTGGTTTCCGTTACTCGTTGCTTGCCTTCCGTGCATTGCTTAGCCTTGCGCTGTCGTGCATTAGCCCTGCCTTTCCTCACAGTGCCTTGCCTTGCGTTACCTTTTCCTTGGCTGGCCGTGCATTGCCTAGCCGTGCGTTGTGGTGCCTTAGCCTTTTTTCACCTTGCCATAGCCTTGCTTGCTTTGCCTTGCTTTGCCTTGCCTTCCTTCCATTCCGTTACTCTTTGCTTGCCTCCCGTGCATTGCCTAGCCTTGCGTTGTCGTGCCTTAGCCTTTTTTCACTTTGCCATAGCCTTGCTTGCGTTGCCTTGCTTTGCCTTGCATTCCTTGCCTTCCGTTACTCTTTGCTTGCCTTCCGTGCATTTCCTAGCCTTGCGTTGTCGTGCCTTAGCCTTGCCTCGCCTAACCGTGCCTTGCCTTGCGTTACCCTTTCCTTGCCTGGCCGTGCATTGCTTAGCCTTGCGTTGCCGTGCCTTAGCCTTGTTTCCCCTTGCCATGCCGTGCCTTTTGTTACACTTGCCTTGCCTTGCTTTGCCTTGCCTTCCTTTCCTTCCGTTACTCTTTCCTTGCCTAGCCGTGCACTGCCTAGCCTTGCGTTGTCGTGCATCAGCCTTGCCTTGCCTCACCGTGCCTTGCCTTGCGTTACCCTTTCCTTGCCTTGCCGTGCATTGCCTAGCCCTGCGTTTTCGTGCCTTAGCCTTGTTTCCCCTTACCGTGCCGTTCCTTCCGTTACCCTTGCCTTCCCCTGTTTCCCTTGCCTTCCTTGCCTTCCGTTACTCTTTGCTTGCCTTCCGTGCATTGCCTAGCCTTGCGTTGTCGTGCATTAGCCTTGCCTTGCCTCACCGTGCCTTGCCTTGCGTTACCTTTTCCTTGCCTTGCCGTGCATTGCCTAGCCGTGCGTTTTCGTGCATCAGCCTTGCCTTGCCTCACCGTGCCTTGCCTTGCGTTACCCTTTCCTTGCCTTGCCCTGCATTGCCTAGCCCTGTGTTGTCGTGCCTTAGCCTTGTTTCCCCTTACCGTGCCGTTTTTTGCGTTACCCTTGATTTCCCCTGCTTTCCTTTGCATTCCTTGCCTTCCGTTACTCTTTGCTTGCCTTCCGTGCATTTCCTAGCCTTGCGTTGTCGTGCCTTAGCCTTGTTTCCCCTTGCCGTGCCGTGCCTGTTGTTACACTTGACTTGCCATGCTTTGCCTTGCCTTCCTTTCCTTCCGTTACTCTTTCCTTGCCTAGCTGTGCTTGCCTAGCCTTGCGATGTCGTGCATTAGCTTTGCCTCGCCTGACAGTGCCTTGCCTTGCGTTACCCTTTCCTTGCCTTGCCGTGCATTGCCTAGCCCTGCGTTGCCGTACCTTAGCCTTGTTTCCCCTTGCCGAGCCGTTCCTTCCGTTATCCTTGACTTGCCTTGGTTTCCCTTGCCTTCCTTGCCTTCCGTTACTCTTTGCTTGCCTTCCGTGCATTGCCGAGCCTTGCGTTGTCGTGCATTAGCCTTGCCACGCCTGACCGTGCCTTGCCTTGCGTTACCCTTTCCTTGCCTTGCCGTGCATTGCCTAGCCGTGCGTTTTCGTACATTATCCTTGTCTTGCCTTACCGTGCCTTGCCTTGCGTTACCCTTTCCTTGCCTGGCCGTGCATTGCCTAGCCGTGCGTTGCCGTTCCTTAGCCTTGTTTCCCCTTGCCGTGCCTTGCCTTTTGTTACACTTGCCTTGCCTTGCTTTGCCTTGCCCTCCTTTCCTTCCGTTACTCTTTCCTTGCCTAGCCGTGCACTGCCTAGCCTTGCGTTGTCGTGCATTAGCCTTGCCTCCCCAAACCGTGCCTTGCCTTGCGTTACCATTTCCTTGCCTTGCCCTGCATTGCCCAGCCCTGTGTTGTCGTGCCTTAGTCTTGTTTGCCCTTACCGTGCCGTTCCTTCCGTTACCCTTGCCTTGCCCTTCTTTCCCTAGCCTTCCTTGGTTTCCGTTACTCTTTGCTTGCCTTCCGTGCATTGCTTAGCCTTGCGCTGTCGTGCATTAGCCTTGCCTTGCCTCACAGTGCCTTGCCTTTCGTTACCTTTTCCTTGACTGGCCGTGCATTGCCTAGCCGTGCGTTGTGGTGCCTTAGCCTTGTTTCACCTTGCCATAGCTTTGCTTGTTTTGCCTTGCTTTCCCTTGCCTTCCTTGCCTTCCGTTACTCTTTGCTTGCCTTCCGTGCATTGCCTAGCCTTGCGTTGTCGTGCCTTAGCCTTTTTTCACCTTGCCATAGCCATGCTTGCGTTGCCTTGCTTTGCCTTGCCTTCCTTGCCTTCCGTTACTCTTTGCTTGCCTTCCGTGCATTGCCTAGCCTTGGGTTGTCGTGCATTACACTTGCGTCTCCTGACAGTGCCTTGCCTTGCGTTACCCTTTCTTTGCCTTGCCGTGCATTGCCTAGCCGTGCGTTGTCGTGCATCAGCCTTGCCTTGCCTCACCGTGCCTTGCCTTGCGTTACCCTTTCCTTGCCTTGCCGTGCATTGCCTAGCCCTGCGTTGTCGTTCCTTAGCCTTGTTTCCCCTTAACGTGCGGTTCCTTCCGTTACCCTTGCCTTCCCCTGCTTTCCCTTGCCTTCCTTGCCTTCCGTTATTCTTTGCTTGCCTTCCGTGCATTGCCTAGCCTTGCGTTGTCGTGCCTTAGCCTTTCCTCGACTGACCGTGCCTTGCCTTGCGTTACCCTTTCCTTGCCTTGCCGTGCATTGCCTAGCCGTGCGTTGTCGTGCATCAGCCTTGCCTTGCCTCACCGTGCCTTGCCTTGCGTTACCCTTTCCTTGCCTTGCCGTGCATTGCCTAGCCGTGCGTTGCCGTTCCTTAACCTTGTTTCCCCTTGCCGTGCCGTTCATTCCGTTACCCTTGCCTTGCCTTGCTTTCCCTTGCCTTCCTTGCCTTCCGTTACTCTTTGCTTGCCTTCCGTGCATTGCCTAGCCTTGCGTTGTCGTGCATTAGCCTTGCCTCCCCAACCCGTGCCTTGCCTTGCGTTACCCTTTCCTTGCCTTGCCGTGCATTGCCTAGCCGTGCGTTGCCGTGCCTTAGCCTTGTTTCCCCTTACCGTGCCGTTCCTTTCGTTACCCTTGCCTTCCCCTGCTTTCCTTTGCATTCCTTGCCTTCCGTTTCTCTTTGCTTGCCTTCCGTGCATTGCCTAGCCGTGCGTTGCCGTTCCTTAGCCTTGTTTCCCCTTGCCGTGCCTTGCCTTTTGTTACACTTGCCTTGCCTTGCTTTGCCTTGCCTTTCTTTCCTTCCGTTACTCTTTCCTTGCCTAGCCGTGCACTGCCTAGCCTTGCGTTGTCGTGCATTAGCCTTGCCTCCCCAAACAGTGCCTTGCCTTGCGTTACCATTTCCTTGCCTTGCCCTGCATTGCCTAGCCCTGTGTTGTCGTGCCTTAGTCTTGTTTGCCCTTACCGTGCCGTTCCTTCCGTTACCCTTGCCTTCCCCTTCTTTCCCTAGACTTCCTTGCCTTCCGTTACTCTTTGCTTGCCTTCCGTGCATTGCCTAGCCCTGCGTTGCCGTGCCTTAGCCTTGTTTCCCCTTGCCGTGCCGTTCCTTCCGTTACCCTTGCCTTGCCTTGGTTTCCCTTGCCTTCCTTGCCTTCCGTTACTCTTTGCTTGCCTTACCGTGCCTTGCCTTGCGTTACCCTTTCCTTGCCTGGCCGTGCATTGCCTAGCCGTGCGTTGCCGTTCCTTAGCCTTGTTTCCCCTTGCCGTGCCTTGCCTTTTGTTACACTTGCCTTGCCTTGCTTTGCCTTGCCTTCCTTTCCTTCCGTTACTCTTTCCTTGCCTAGCGGTGTACTGCCTATCCTTGGGTTGTCGTGCATTAGCCTTGCCTCCCCAAACCGTGCCTTGCCTTGCGTTACCCTTTCCTTGCCTTGCCGTGCATTGCCTAGCCTTGCGTTGTCGTGCATTAGCCTTGCCTCGCCTGACCGTGCCTTGCCTTGCGTTACCCCTTCCTTGCCTTGCCGTGCATTGCCTAGCCGTGCGTTGTCGTGCCTTAGCCTTGTTTCCCCTTGCCGTGCCGTTCCTTCCATTACCCTTGCCTTGCCTTGCTTTCCCTTGCCTTCCTTGCCTTCCGTTACTCTTTGCTTGCCTTCCGTGCATTGCCTAGCCTTGCGTTGTCGTGCCTTAGCCTTTTTTCACCTTGCCATAGCCTTGCTTGCGTTGCCTTGCTTGGCCTTGCCTTCCTTGCCTTCCGTTACTCTTTGCTTGCCTTCCGTGCATTGCCTAGGCTTGCGTGGTCGTGCCTTAGGCTTTTTTCGCCTTGCCAAAGCCTTACTTGCGTTGCCTTGCTTTGCCTTGCATTCCTTGCCTTCCGTTACTCTTTGCTTGCTTTCCGTGCATTGCCTAGCCTTGCGTTGTCGTGCATTAGCCTTGCCTCCCCAAACAGTGCCTTGCCTTGCGTTACCCTTTCCTTGCCTTGCCCTGCATTGCCTAGCCTTGTGTTGTCGTGCCTTAGCCTTGTTTCCCCTTGCCTTGCCGTTCCTTCCGTTACCCTTGCCTTGCCTTGCTTTCCCTTGCTTTCCTTGACTTCCGTTAGTCTTTTCTATCCTTCCGTGCATTGCCTAGCCTTGCGTTGTCGTGCCTTAGTCTTGCCTCGCCTGACAGTGCCTTGCCGTGCACTGCCTAGCCTTGCCTTGTCGTTCATTAGCCTTGCCTTGCCTGACCGTGCCTTGCCGGGCGTTACCCTTTCCTTGCCTTGCCTTGCAATGCCTAGCCGTGCGTTGTCGTGCCTTAGCCTTGTTTCCCCTTGCCGTGCAGTTCCTTCCGTTACCCTTGCCTTGCCTTGCTTTCCCTTTTTTCCTTGGTTTCCGTTACTCTTTGCTTGCCTTCCGTGCATTGCCTAGCCTTGCGCTGTCGTGCATTATCCTTCCTTGCCTCACAGTGCCTTGCCTTGCGTTACCTTTTCCTTGGCTGGCCGTGCATTGCCTAGCCGTGCGTTGTGGTGCCTTAGCCTTGTTTCACCTTGCCATAGCCTTGCTTGCTTTGCCTTGCTTTGCCTTGCCTTCCTTCCATTCCGTTACTCTTTGCGTGCCTTCCGTGCATTGCCTAGCCTTGCGTTGTCGTGCCTTAGCCTTTTTTCACCTTGCCATAGCCTTGCTTGCGTTGCCTTGCTTTCCCTAGCCTTCCTTGCCTTCCGTTACTCTTTGCTTGCCTTCCGTGCATTGCCTAGCCTTGCGTTGTCGTGCCTTAGCCTTGCCTCGCCTAACCGTGCCTTGCCTTGCGTTACCCTTTCCTTGCCTTGCCGTGCATTGCCTAGCCGTGCGTTGTCGTGCATTAGCCTCGCCTTGCCTTACCGTGCCTTCCCTTGCGTTACCCTTTCCTTGCCTTGCCGTGCATTGCTTAGCCTTGCGTTGCCTTGCCTTAGCCTTGCCTTCCCTTGCCGCGCCGTGCCTTCCATTACACTTGCTTTGTCTTGCTTTGCCTTGCCTTCCTTGCCTTCCGTTACCCTTTCCTTGCCTTGCCGTGCATTGCCTAGCCTTGCGTTGTCGTGCCTTAGCCTTGCCTCGCCTGACTGTGCCTTGCCTTCCGTCACCCTTTCCTTGCCTTGCCGTGCATTGCCTAGCCCTGCGTTGTCGTGCCTTAGCCTTGTTTCCCCTTACCGTGCCGTTCCTTCCGTTACCCTTGCCTTCCCCCGCTTTCCCTTGCCTTCCTTGCGTTCCGTTACTCTCTGCTTGCCTTTCGTGCATTGCCTAGCCTTGCGTTGTCGTGCCTTAGCCTTGCCTCGGCTGACCGTGCCTTGCCTTCCGTCACCCTTTCCTTGCCTTGCCGTGCATTGCGTAGCCGTGCGTTGTCGTTCATTAGCCTTGCCTTGCCTCACCGTACCTTGCCCTGCGTTACCCTTTCCTTGCCTGGCCGTGAATTGCCTAGCCGTGCGTTGCCGTGCCTTAGCCTTGTTTCCCCTTGCCGTGCCGTGCTTTTTGTTAAACTTGCCTTGCCTTGCGTTGCCTTGTCTTCCTTTCCTTCCGTTACTGTTTCCTTGCCTTGCCGTGCATTGCCTAGCCTTGCGTTGTCGTGCCTTAGCCTTGTTTCCCCTTGCCGTGCCGTGCCTGTTGTTACACTTGCCTTGCCATGCTTTGCCTTGCCTTCCTTTCCTTCCGTTACTCTTTCCTTGCCTAGCCGTGCACTGCCTAGCCTTGCGTTGTCGTGCATTAGCCTTGCCTCCCCAAACCGTGCCTTGCCTTGCGTTACCCTTTCCTTGCCTTGCCCTGCATTGCCTAGCCCTGAGTTGTCGTGCCTTAGTCTTGTTTGCCCTTACCGTGCCGTTCCTTCCGTTACCCTTGCCTTACCCTGCTTTCCCTAGCATTCCTTGCCTTCCGTTACTCTTTGCTTGCCTTCTGTGCATGGCCTAGACTTGCGTTGTCGTGCCTTAGCCTTGCCTCGCCTGATCGTGCCTTGCCTTGCGTTACCCTTTCCTTGCCTTGCCGTGAATTGCCTAGCCGTTCGTTGTCGTGCATCAGCCTTGCCTTGCCTCACCGTGCCTTGCCTTGCGTTATCCTTACCTTGCATTGCTTTCCCTTGCTTTCCTTGCCTTCCGTTACTCTTTGCTTTCCTTCCGTGCATTGCCTAGCCTTGCGTTGTCGTGCCTTAGCCTTGCCTCGCCTGACAGTGCCTTGCCTTGCGTTACCCTTTCCTTGCCTTGCCGTGCACTGCCTAGCCTTGCCTTGTCGTGCATTAGCCTTGCCTTGCCTGACCGTGCCTTGCCTAGCGTTACCCTTTCCTTGCCTTGGCGTGCATTGCCTAGCTGTGCGTTGTCGTGCCTTATCCTTGTTTCCCCTTGCCGTGCCCTTCCTTCCGGTACCCTTGCCTTGCCTTACTTTCCCTTGCCTTCCTTGCCTTCCGTTACTCTTTGCTTGCCTTCCGTGCATTGCTTAGCCTTGCGTTGTCGTGCATTAGCCTTGCCTTGCCTCACAGTGCCTTGCCTTGCGTTACCTTTTCCTTGGCTGGCCGTGCATTGCCTAGCCGTGCGTTGTGGTGCCTTAGCCTTGTTTCACCTTGCCATAGACTTGCTTGCTTTGCCTTGCTTTGCCTTGCCTTCCTTCCATTCCGTTACTCTTTGCTTGCCTTCCGTGCATTGCCTAGCCTTGCTTTGTCGTGCCTTAGCCTTTTTTCACTTTGCCATAGCCTTGCTTGCGTTGCCTTGCTTTGCCTTGCATTCCTTGCCTTCCGTTACTCTTTGCTTGCCTTCCGTGCATTTCCTAGCCTTGCGTTGTCGTGCCTTAGCCTTGCCTCGCCTAACCGTGCCTTGCCTTGCGTTACCCTTTCCTTGCCTGGCCGTGCATTGCTTAGCCTTGCGTTGCCGTGCCTTAGCCTTGTTTCCCCTTGCCGTGCCGTGCCTTTTGTTACACTTGCCTTGCCTTGCTTTGCCTTGCCTTCCTTTCCTTCCGTTACTCTTTCCTTGCCTAGCCGTGCACTGCGTAGCCTTGCGTTGTCGTGCATTACCCTTGCCTCGCCTGACCGTGCCTTGCCTTGCGTTACCCTTTCCTTGCCTTGCCGTGCATTGCCTAGCCCTGCGTTGTCGTGCCTTAGCCTTGTTTCCCCTTACCGTGCCGTTCCTTCCGTTACCCTTGCCTTCCTTGCCTTCCGTTACTCTTTGCTTGCCTTCCGTGCATTGCCTAGCCTTGCGTTGTCGTGCATTACCCTTGCCTCGCCTGACCGTTCCTTGCCTTGCGTTACCCTTTCTTTGCCTTGCCGTGCATTGCCTAGCCGTGCGTTGTCGTGCATCAGCCTTGCCTTGCCTCACCGTGCGTTGCCTTGCGTTACCCTTTCCTTGCCTTACCGTGCATTGCCTAGCCCTGCGTTTTCGTGCCTTAGCCTTGTTTCCCCTTACCGTGCCGTTCCTTCCGTTACCCTTGCCTTCCCCTGCTTTCCCTTGCCTTCCTTGCCTTCCGTTACTCTTTGCTTGCCTTCCGTGCATTGCCTAGACTTGCGTTGTCGTGCCTTAGCCTTGCCTCGCCTGACCGTGCCTTGCCTTGCGTTACCCTTTCCTTGCCTTGCCGTGCATTGCCTAGCCGTGCGTTGTCGTGCATTAGCCTTGCCTTGCCTCACAGTGCCTTGCCTTGCGTTACCCTTTCCTTGGCTGGCCGTGCATTGCCTAGCCGTGCGTTGCCGTGCCTTAGCCTTGTTTCACCTTGCCATGCCTTGCCTTTTGTTACACTTGCCTTGCCTTGCTTTGCCTTGCCTTCCTTGCCTTCCGTTACTCTTTGCTTGCCTTCCGTGCATTGCCTAGCCTTGCGTTGTCGTGCCTTAGCCTTTTTTCCCCTTGCCATAGCCTTGCTTGCGTTGCCTTGCTTTGCCTTGCATTCCTTGCCTTCCGTTACTCTTTGCTTGCCTTCCGTGCATTGCCTAGCCTTGCGTTGTCGTGCCTTAGCCTTGCCTCGCCTGACCGTGCCTTGCCTTGCGTTACTCTTTCCTTGCCTTGCCGTGAATTGCTAGTCGTGCGTTGTCGTGCATCAGCCTTGCCTTCCCTCACCGTGCCTTGCCTTGCGTTACCCTTGCCTTGCCTTGCCGTGCATTGCCTAGCCGTGCGTTGCCGTGCCTTAGCCTTGTTTCCCCTTGCCGTGCCGTTCCTTCCGTTACCCTTGCCTTGCCTTGTTTTCCCTTGCCTTCCTTGCCTTCCGTTACTCTTTGCTTGCCTTCCGTGCATTGCCTAGCCTTGCGTTGTCGTGCATTAGCCTTGCCTCCCCAAACCGTGCCTTGCCTTGCGTTACCCTTTCCTTGCCTTGCCCTGCATTGCCTAGCCCTGTGTTGTCGTGCCTTAGCCTTGTTTCCCCTTACCGTGCCGTTCCTTTCGTTACCCTTTCCTTCCCCTGTTTCCTTTGCTTTCCTTGCCGTCCGTTACTCTTTGCTTGCCTTCCGTGCATTGCCTAGCCTTGCGTTGTCGTGCCTTAGCCTTGTTTCCCCTTGCCGTGCCGTGCCTGTTGTTACACTTGCCTTGCCATGCTTTGCCTTGCCTTCCTTTCCTTCCGTTACTCTTTCCTTGCCTAGCCGTGCACTGCCTAGCCTTGCGTTGTCGTGCATTAGCCTTGCCTCCCCAAACCGTGCCTTGCCTTGCGTTACCATTTCCTTGCCTTGCCGTGCATTGCCTAGCCCTGCGTTGCCGTGCCTTAGCCTTGTTTCCCCTTGCCGAGCCGTTCCTTCCGTTACCCTTGCCTTGCCTTGGTTTCCCTTGCCTTCCTTGCCTTCCGTTACTCTTTGCTTGCCTTCCGTGCATTGCCTAGCCTTGCGTTGTCGTGCATTAGCCTTGCCTCGCCTGACCGGGCCTTGCCTTGCGTTACCCTTACCTTGCCTTGCCCTGCATTGCCTAGCCCTGTGTTGTCGTGCCTTAGCCTTGTTTCCCCTTACCGTGCCGTTCCGTGCGTTACCCTTGACTTCCCCTGCTTTCCCTTGCATTCCTTGCCTTCCGTTACTCTTTGCTTGCCTTCCGTGCATTGCCTAGCCTTGCCTTGTCGTGTCTTAGCCTTTTTTCACCTTGCCATAGCCTTGCTTGCGTTGCCTTGCTTTGCCTTGCATTCCTTGCCTTATGTTACTCTTTGCTTGCCTTCCGTGCATTGCCTAGCCTTGCGTTGTCGTGCATTAGACTTGCCTCCCCAAACCGTGCCTTGCCTTGCGTTACCCTTTCTTTCCTTACCCTGCATTGCCTAGCCCTGTGTTGTCGTGCCTTAGCCTTGTTTCCCCTTGCCGTGCCGTTCCTTCCGTTACCCTTGCCTTCCACTGCTTTCCCTTGCTTTCCTTGCCTTCCGTTACTCTTTGCTTGCCTTCCGTGCATTGCCTAGACTTGCGTTGTCGTGCATTAGCCTTGCCTCGCCTGACCGTGCCTTGCCTTGCGTTACCCTTTCCTTGCCTTGCCGTGCATTGCCTAGCTGTGCGTTGTCGTGCATTAGCCTTGTCTTGCATTACCGTGCCTTGCCTTGCGTTACACTTTCCTTGCCTGTCCGTGCATTGCCTAGCCTTGCGTTGTGGTGCTTTAGCCTTGTTTCCCCTTGCCGTGCCGTGCCTGTTGTTACACTTGCCTTGCCTTGCTTTGCCTTGCCTTCCTTTCCTTCCGTTACTCTTTCCTTGCCTAGCCGTGCACTGCCTAGCCTTGCGTTGTCGTGCATTAGCCTTGCCTCCCCAAACCGTGCCTTGCCTTGCGTTACCATTTCCTTGCCTTGCCCTGCATTGCCCAGCCCTGAGTTGTCGTGCCTTAGTCTTGTTTGCCCTTACCGTGCCGTTCCTTCCGTTACCCTTGCCTTGCCTTGCTTTCCCTTGCCTTCCTTGCCTTCCGTTACTCTTTGCTTGCCTTCCGTGCATTGCCTAGCCTTTCGTTGTCGTGCCTTAGCCTTGCCTCGCCTGACCGTGCCTTGCCTTGCGTTACCCTTTCCTTGCCTTGCCGTGCATTGCCTAGCCGTGCGTTGTCGTGCATCAGCCTTGCCTTGCCTCACCGTGCCTTGCCTTGCGTTACCCTTTCCTTGCCTTGCCGTGCATTGCCTAGCCGTGCGTTGTCGTGCCTTAGCCTTGTTTCCCCTTTCCGTGCCGTTCCTTCCGTTATCCTTGCCTTGCCTTGCTTTCCCTTGCCTTCCTTGCCTTCCGTTACTCTTTGCTTGCCTTCCGTGCATTGCCTAGCCTTGCGTTGTCGTGCATTAGCCTTGCCTCGCCTGACCGTGCCTTGCCTTGCGTTACCCTTTCCTTGCCTTGCCGTGCATTGCCTAGCTGTGCGTTGTCGTGCATTAGCCTTCTCTTGCATTACCGTGCCTTGCCTTGCGTTACCCTTTCCTTGCCTGGCCGTGCATTGCCTAGCCTTGCGTTGCCGTTCCTTAGCCTTGTTTCCCCTTGCCGTGCCTTGCCTTTTGTTACACTTGCCTTGCCTTGCTTTGCCTTGCCTTCCTTTCCTTCCGTTACTCTTTCCTTGCCTAGCCGTGCACTGCGTAGCCTTGCGTTGTCGTGCATTACCCTTGCCTCGCCTGACCGTGCCTTGCCTTGCGTTACCCTTTCCTTGCCTTGCCGTGCATTGCCTAGCAGTGCGTTGTCGTGCCTTAGCCTTGTTTCCCCTTGCCGTGCCGTTCTTTCCGTTACCCTTGCCTTGCCTTGCTTTCCCTTGCCTTCCTTGCCTTCCGTTACTCTTTGCTTGCCTTCCGTGCATTGCCTAGCCTTGCGTTGTCGTGCCTTAGCCTTGTTTCCCCTTGCCGTGCCGTGCCTGTTGTTACACTTGCCTTGCCTTGCTTTGTCTTGCCTTCCTTTCCTTCCGTTACTCTTTCCTTGCCTAGCCGTGCACTGCCTAGCCTTGCGTTGTCGTGCATTAGCCTTGCCTCCCCAAACCGTGCCTTGCCGTGCGTTACCATTTCCTTGCCTTGCCCTGCATTGCCCAGCCCTGAGTTGTCGTGCCTTAGTCTTGTTTGCCCTTACCGTGCCGTTCCTTCCGTTACCCTTGCCTTCCCCTGCTTTCCCTAGCATTCCTTGCCTTCCGTTACTCTTTGCTTGCCTTCTGTGCATTGCCTAGACTTGCGTTGTCGTGCCTTAGCCTTGCCTCGCCTGATCGTGCCTTGCCTTGCGTTACCCTTTCCTTGCCTTGCCGTGAATTGCCTAGCCGTGCGTTGTCGTGCATCAGCCTTGCCTTGCCTCACCGTGCCTTGCCTTGCGTTACCCTTTCCTTGCTTTCCCTTGCCTTCCTTGCCTCCCGTTACTCTTTGCTTGCCTTCCGTGCATTGCCTAGCCTTGCGTGGTCGTGCCTTAGCCTTGCCTCGCCTGACAGTGCCTTGCCTTTCGTTACCCTTTCCTTGCCTTACCGTGCACTGCCTAGCCTTGCCTTGTCGTGCATTAGCCTTGCCTTGCCTGACCGTGCCTTGCCTAGCGTTACCCTTTCCTTGCCTTGCCGTGCATTGCCTAGCCGTGCGTTGTCGTGCCTTAGCCTTGTTTCCCCTTGCCGTGCCCTTCCTTCCGGTACCCTTGCCTTGCCTTACTTTCCCTTGCCTTCCTTGGTTTCCGTTACTCGTTGCTTGCCTTCCGTGCATTGCTTAGCCTTGCGCTGTCGTGCATTAGCCCTGCCTTTCCTCACAGTGCCTTGCCTTGCGTTACCTTTTCCTTGGCTGGCCGTGCATTGCCTAGCCGTGCGTTGTGGTCCCTTAGCCTTTTTTCACCTTGCCATAGCCTTGCTTGCTTTGCCTTGCTTTGCCTTGCCTTCCTTCCATTCCGTTACTCTTTGCTTGCCTTCCGTGCATTGCCTAGCCTTGCTTTGTCGTGCCTTAGCCTTTTTTCATTTTTCCATAGCCTTGCTTGCGTTGCCTTGCTTTGCCTTGCATTCCTTGCCTTCCGTTACTCTTTGCTTGCCTTCCGTGCATTTCCTAGCCTTGCGTTGTCGTGCCTTAGCCTTGCCTCGCCTAACCGTGCCTTGCCTTGCGTTACCCTTTCCTTGCCTGGCCGTGCATTGCTTAGCCTTGCGTTGCCGTGCCTTAGCCTTGTTTCCCCTTGCCATGCCGTGCCTTTTGTTACACTTGCCTTGCCTTGCTTTGCCTTGCCTTCCTTTCCTTCCGTTACTCTTTCCTTGCCTAGCCGTGCACTGCGTAGCCTTGCGTTGTCGTGCATTACCCTTGCCTCGCCTGACCGTGCCTTGCCTTGCGTTACCCTTTCCTTGCCTTGCCGTGCATTGCGTAGCCCTGCGTTGTCGTGCCTTAGCCTTGTTTCCCCTTACCGTGCCGTTCCTTCCGTTACCCTTGCCTTCCCCTGCTTTCCCTTGCCTTCCTTGCATTCCGTTACTCTTTTCTTGCCTTCCGTGCATTGCCTAGCCGTGCGTTGTCGTGCATTAGCCTTGCCTTGCCTCACCGTGCCTTGCCTTGCGTTACCCTTTCCTTGCCTTGCCGTGCATTGCCTAGCCGTGCGTTGTCGTGCCTTAGCCTTGTTTCCCCTTACCGTGCCGTTCCTTCGGTTACCCTTGCCTTCCCCTGTTTCCCTTGCCTTCCTTGCCTTCCGTTACTCTTTGCTTGCCTTCCGTGCATTGCCTAGCCTTGCGTTGTCGTGCCTTAGCCTTGCCTCGCCTGACCGTGCCTTGCCTTGCGTTACCCTTTCCTTGCCTTGCCGTGCATTGCCTAGCCGTGCGTTTTCGTGCATCAGCATTGCCTTGCCTCACCGTGCCTTGCCTTGCGTTACCCTTTCCTTGCCTTGCCCTGCATTGCCTAGCCCTGTGTTGTCGTGCCTTAGCCTTGTTTCCCCTTACCGTGCCGTTTTTTGCGTTACCCTTGATTTCCCCTGCTTTCCTTTGCATTCCTTGCCTTCCGTTACTCTTTGCTTGCCTTCCGTGCATTTCCTAGCCTTGCGTTGTCGTGCCTTAGCCTTGTTTCCCCTTGCCGTGCCGTGCCTGTTGTTACACTTGACTTGCCATGCTTTGCCTTGCCTTCCTTTCCTTCCGTTACTCTTTCCTTGCCTAGCCGTGCACTGCCTAGCCTTGCGATGTCGTGCATTAGCTTTGCCTCGCCTGACAGTGCCTTGCCTTGCGTTACCCTTTCCTTGCCTTGCCGTGCATTGCCTAGCCCTGCGTTGCCGTACCTTAGCCTTGTTTCCCCTTGCCGAGCCGTTCCTTCCGTTATCCTTGACTTGCCTTGGTTTCCCTTGCCTTCCTTACCTTCCGTTACTCTTTGCTTGCCTTCCGTGCATTGCCTAGCCTTGCGTTGTCGTGCATTAGCCTTGCCACGCCTGACCGTGCCTTGCCTTGCGTTACCCTTTCCTTTCCTTGCCGTGCATTGCCTAGCCGTGCGTTGTCGTACATTAGCATTGTCTTGCCTTACCGTGCCTTGCCTTGCGTTACCCTTTCCTTGCCTGGCCGTGCATTGCCTAGCCGTGCGTTGTCGTGCCTTAGCCTTGTTTCCCCTTGCCGTGCCGTGCCTTTTGTTACACTTGCCTTGCCTTGCTTTGCCTTGCCTTCCTTTCTTTCCGTTACTCTTTCCTTGCCTAGCCGTTCACTGCCTAGCCTTGCGTTGTCGTGCATTAGCCTTGCCTCCCCAAACCGTGCCTTGCCTTGCGTTACCATTTCCTTGCCTTGCCCTGCATTGCCCAGCCCTGTGTTGTCGTGCCTTAGTCTTGTTTGCCCTTACCGTGCCGTTCCTTCCGTTACCCTTGCCTTGCCCTTCTTTCCCTAGCCTTCCTTGGTTTCCGTTACTCTTTGCTTGCCTTCCGTGCATTGCTTAGCCTTGCGCTATCGTGCATTAGCCTTGCCTTGCCTCACAGTGCCTTGCCTTGCGTTACCTTTTCCTTGACTGGCCGTGCATTGCCTAGCCGTGCGTTGTGGTGCCTTAGCCTTGTTTCACCTTGCCATAGCTTTGCTTGTTTTGCCTTGCTTTGCCTTGCCTTCCTTCCATTCCGTTACTCTTTGCTTGCCTTCCGCGCATTGCCTAGCCTTGCATTGTCCTACCTTAGCCTTTTTTCACCTTGCCATAGCCTTGCTTGCGTTGCCTTGCTTTGCCTTGCCTTCCTTGCCTTCCGTTACTCTTTGCTTGCCTTCCGTGCATTGCCTAGCCTTGGGTTGTCGTGCATTACACTTGCCTCTCCTGACCGTGCCTTGCCTTGCGTTACCCTTTCTTTGCCTTGCCGTGCATTGCCTAGCCGTGCGTTGTCGTGCATCAGCCTTGCCTTGCCTCACCGTGCCTTGCCTTGCGTTACCCTTTCCTTGCCTTGCCGTGTATTGCCTAGCCCTGCGTTGTCGTTCCTTAGCCTTGTTTCCCCTTAACGTGCGGTTCCTTCCGTTACCCTTGCCTTCCCCTGCTTTCCCTTGCCTTCCTTGCCTTCCGTTACTCTTTGCTTGCCTTCCGTGCATTGCCTAGCCTTGCGTTGTCGTGCCTTAGCCTTTCCTCGACTGACCGTGCCTTGCCTTGCGTTACCCTTTCCTTGCCTTGCCGTGCATTGCCTAGCCGTGCGTTGTCGTGCATCAGCCTTGCCTTGCCTCACCGTGCCTTGCCTTGCGTTACCCTTTCCTTGCCTTGCCGTGCATTGCCTAGCCGTGCGTTGCCGTTCCTTAACCTTGTTTCCCCTTGCCGTGCCGTTCATTCCGTTACCCTTGCGTTGCCTTGCTTTCCCTTGCCTTCCTTGCCTTCCGTTACTCTTTGCTTGCCTTCCGTGCATTGCCTAGCCTTGCGTTGTCGTGCATTAGCCTTGCCTCCCCAACCCGTGCCTTGCCTTGCGTTACCCTTTCCTTGCCTTGCCGTGCATTGCCTAGCCGTGCGTTGCCGTGCCTTAGCCTTGTTTCCCCTTACCGTGCCGTTCCTTTCGTTACCCTTGCCTTCCCCTGCTTTCCTTTGCATTCCTTGCCTTCCGTTACTCTTTGCTTGCCTTCCGTGCATTGCCTAGCCGTGCGTTGCCGTTCCTTAGCCTTGTTTCCCCTTGCCGTGCCTTGCCTTTTATTACACTTGCCTTGCCGTGCTTTGCCTTGCCTTTCTTTCCTTCCGTTACTCTTTCCTTGCCTAGCCGTGCACTGCCTAGCCTTGCGTTGTCGTGCATTAGCCTTGCCTCCCCAAACAGTGCCTTGCCTTGCGTTACCATTTCCTTGCCTTGCCCTGCATTGCCCAGCCCTGTGTTGTCGTGCCTTAGTCTTGTTTGCCCTTACCGTGCCGTTCCTTCCATTACCCTTGCCTTCCCCTGCTTTCCCTAGCCTTCCTTGCCTTCCGTTACTCTTTGCTTGCCTTCCGTGCATTGCCTAGCCTTGCGTTGCCGTGCCTTAGCCTTGTTTCCCCTTGCCGTGCCGTTCCTTCCGTTACCCTTGCCTTGCCTTGCTTTCCCTTGCCTTCCTTGCCTTCCGTTACTCTTTGCTTGCCTGACCGTGCCTTGCCTTGCGTTACCCTTTCCTTGCCTGGCCGTGCATTGCCTAGCCGTGCGTTGCCGTTCCTTAGCCTTGTTTCCCCTTGCCGTGCCTTGCCTTTTGTTACACTTGCCTTGCCTTGCTTTGCCTTGCCTTCCTTTCCTTCCGTTACTCTTTCCTTGCCTAGCGGTGCACTGCCTATCCTTGGGTTGTCGTGCATTAGCCTTGCCTCCCCAAACCGTGCCTTGCCTTGCGTTACCCTTTCCTTGCCTTGCCGTGCATTGCCTACCCGTGCGTTGTCGTGCATCAGCCTTGCCTTGCCTCACCGTGCCTTGCCTTGCGTTACCCTTTCCTTGCCTTGCCGTGCATTGCCTAGCCGTGCGTTGCCGTGCCTCAGCCTTGTTTCCCCTTGCCGTGCCGTTCCTTCCATTACCCTTGCCTTGCCTTGCTTTCCCTTGCCTTCCTTACCTTCCGTTACTCTTTGCTTGCCTTCAGTGCATTGCCTAGCCTTGCGTGGTCGTGCCTTAGCCTTTTTTCACCTTGCCATAGCCTTGCTTGCGTTGCCTTGCTTGGCCTTGCCTTCCTTGCCTTCCGTTACTCTTTGCTTGCCTTCCGTGCATTGCCTAGGCTTGCGTGGTCGTGCCTTAGCCTTTTTTCGCCTTGCCAAAGCCTTGCTTCCGTTGCCTTGCTTTGCCTTGCATTCCTTGCCTTCCGTTACTCTTGGCTTGCTTTCCGTGCATTGCCTAGCCTTGCGTTGTCGTGCATTAGCCTTCCCTCCCCAAACAGTGCCTTGCCTTGCGTTACCCTTTCCTTGCCTTGCCCTGCATTGCCTAGCCTTGTGTTGTCGTGCCTTAGCCTTGTTTCCCCTTGCCTTGCCGTTCCTTCCGTTACCCTTGCCTTGCCTTGCTTTCCCTTGCTTTCCTTGACTTCCGTTAGTCTTTTCTATCCTTCCGTGCATTGCCTAGCCTTGCGTTGTCGTGCCTTAGTCTTGCCTCGCCTGACAGTGCCTTGCCGTGCACTGCCTAGCCTTGCCTTGTCGTTCATTAGCCTTGCCTTGCCTGACCGTGCCTTGCCGGGCGTTAGCCTTTCCTTGCCTTGCCTTGCATTGCCTAGCCGTGCGTTGTCGTGCCTTAGCCTTGTTTCCCCTTGCCGTGCAGTTCCTTCCGTTACCCTTGCCTTGCCTTGCTTTCCCTTTTTTCCTTGGTTTCCGTTACTCTTTGCTTGCCTTCCGTGCATTGCCTAGCCTTGCGCTGTCGTGCATTATCCTTCCTTGCCTCACAGTGCCTTGCCTTGCGTTACCTTTTCCTTGGCTGGCCGTGCATT
This sequence comes from Macrotis lagotis, assembly GCF_037893015.1. NCBI lineage: Eukaryota > Metazoa > Chordata > Mammalia > Peramelemorphia > Peramelidae > Macrotis > Macrotis lagotis. The sequence continues at coordinate 175,954 of NW_027422189.1, read as the reverse complement.
GCCTAGCCGTGCGTTGTGGTGCCTTAGCCTTGTTTCACTTTGCCATAGCCTTGCTTGCTTTGCCTTGTTTTGCCTTGCCTTCCTTCCATTCCGTTACTCTTTGCGTGCCTTCCGTGCATTGCCTAGCCTTGCGTTGTCGTGCCTTAGCCTTTTTTCACCTTGCCATAGCCTTGCTTGCGTTGCCTTGCTTTGCCTTGCATTCCTTGCCTTCCGTTACTCTTTGCTTGCCTTCCGTGCATTGCCTAGCCTTGCGTTGTCGTGCCTTAGCCTTGCCTCGCCTGACAGTGCCTTGCATTGCGTTACCCTTTCCTTGCCTTGCCGTGCATTGCCTAGCCGTGCGTTGTCGTGCATTAGCCTTGCCTTGCCTCACCGTGCCTTGCCTTGCGTTACCCTTACCTTGCCTTGCTTTCCCTTGCTTTCCTTGCCTTCCGTTACTCTTTGCTTTCCTTCCGTGCATTGCCTAGCCTTGCGTTGTCGTGCCTTAGCCTTGCCTCGCCTGACAGTGCCTTGCATTGCGTTACCCTTTCCTTGCCTTGCCGTGCATTGCCTAGCCGTGCGTTGTCGTGCATTAGCCTTGCCTTGCCTCACCGTGCCTTGCCTAGCGTTACCCTTTCCTTGCCTTGCCGTGCACTGCCTAGCCTTGCGTTGTCGTGCCTTAGCCTTGCCTCGCCTGACCGTGCCTTGCCTTGCGTTACCCTTTCCTTGCCTTGCCGTGCACTGCCTAGCCTTGCCTTGTCGTGCCTTAGCCTTGCCTCGCCTGACAGTGCCTTGCCTTGCGTTACCCTTTCCTTGCCTGGCCGTGCATTGCTTAGCCTTGCGTTGCCGTGCCTTAGCCTTGTTTCCCCTTGCCGTGCCGTGCCTTTTGTTACACTTGCCTTGCCTTGCTTTGCCTTGCCTTCCTTTCCTTCCGTTACTCTTTCCTTGCCTAGCCGTGCACTGCGTAGCCTTGCGTTGTCGTGCATTACCCCTGCCTCGCCTGACCGTGCCTTGCCTTGCGTTACCCTTTCCTTGCCTTGCCGTGCATTGCCTAGCCCTGCGTTGTCGTGCCTTAGCCTTGTTTCCCCTTACCGTGCCGTTCCTTCCGTTACCCTTGCCTTCCTTGCCTTCCGTTACTCTTTGCTTGCCTTCCGTTACTCTTTGCTTGCCTTCCGTGCATTGCCTAGCCTTGCGTTGTCGTGCATTACCCTTGCCTCGCCTGACCGTGCCTTGCGTTGCGTTACCCTTTCTTTGCCTTGCCGTGCATTGCCTAGCCGTGCGTTGTCGTGCATCAGCCTTGCCTTGCCTCACCGTGCGTTGCCTTGCGTTACCCTTTCCTTGCCTTGCCGTGCATTGCCTAGCCCTGCGTTTTCGTGCCTTAGCCTTGTTTCCCCTTACCGTGCCGTTCCTTCCGTTACCCTTGCCTTCCCCTGTTTCCCTTGCCTTCCTTGCCTTCCGTTACTCTTTGCTTGCCTTCCGTGCATTGCCTAGCCTTGCGTTGTCGTGCCTTAGCCTTGCCTCGCCTGACCGTGCCTTGCCTTGCGTTACCTTTTCCTTGCCTTGCCGTGCATTGCCTAGCCGTGCGTTTTCGTGCATTAGCCTTGCCTTGCCTCACCGTGCCTTGCCTTGCGTTACCCTTTCCTTGCCTTGCCCTGCATTGCCTAGCCCTGTGTTGTCGTGCCGTAGCCTTGTTTCCCCTTGCCGTGCCGTTCCTTCCGTTACCCTTGACTTGCCTTGGTTTCCCTTGCCTTCCTTGCCTTCCGTTACTCTTTGCTTGCCTTCCGTGCATTGCCTAGCCTTGCGTTGTCGTGCCTTAGCCTTGCCTCGCCTGACCGTGCCTTGCCTTGCGTTACCCTTTCCATGCCTTGCCGTGCATTGCCTAGCCGTGCGTTGTCGTACATTAGCCTTGTCTTGCCTTACGGTGCCTTCCCTTGCGTTACACTTTCCTTGCCTGGCCGTGCATTGCCTAGCCGTGCGTTGCCGTTCCTTAGCCTTGTTTCCCCTTGCCGTGCCTTGCCTTTTGTTACACTTGCCTTGCCTTCCTTTGCCTTGCCTTCCTTTCCTTCCGTTACTCTTTCCTTGCCTAGCCGTTCACTGCCTAGCCTTGCGTTGTCGTGCATTAGCCTTGCCTCCCCAAAACGTGCCTTGCCTTGCGTTACCATTTCCTTGCTTTGCCCTGCATTGCCCAGCCCTGTGTTGTCGTGCCTTAGTCTTGTTTGCCCTTACCGTGCCGTTCCTTCCGTTACCCTTGCCTTGCCCTTCTTTCCCTAGCCTTCCTTGGTTTCCGTTACTCTTTGCTTGCCTTCCGTGCATTGCTTAGCCTTGCGCTGTCGTGCATTAGCCTTGCCTTGCCTCACAGTGCCTTGCCTTGCGTTACCTTTTCCTTGACTGGCCGTGCATTGCCTAGCCGTGCGTTGTGGTGCCTTAGCCTTGTTTCACCTTGCCATAGCTTTGCTTTCTTTGCCTTGCTTTGCCTTGCCTTCCTTCCATTCCGTTACTCTTTGCTTGCCTTCCGTGCATTGCCTAGACTTGCGTTGTCGTGCCTTAGCCTTTTTTCACCTTGCCCTAGCCTTGCTTGCGTTGCCTTGCTTTGCCTTGCCTTCCTTGCCTTCCGTTACTCTTTGCTTGCCCTCCGTGCATTGCCAAGCCTTGCGTTGTCGTGCATTACCCTTGCCTCTCCTGACCGTGCCTTGCCTTGCGTTACCCTTTCTTTGCCTTGCCGTGCATTGCCTAGCCGTGCGTTGTCGTGCATCAGCCTTGCCTTGCCTCACCGTGCCTTGCCTTGCGTTACCCTTTCCTTGCCTTGCCGTGCATTGCCTAGCCCTGCGTTGTCGTGCCTTAGCCTTGTTTCCCCTTTCCGTGCCGTTCCTTCCGTTACCCTTGCCTTGCCTTGCTTTCCCTTGCCTTCCTTGCCTTCCGTTACTCTTTGCTTGCCTTCCGTGCATTGCCTAGCCTTGCGTTGTCGTGCATTAGCCTTGCCTCCCCAAACCGTGCCTTGCCTTGCGTTACCCTTTCCTTGCCTTGCCCTGCATTGCCTAGCCGTGTGTTGTCGTGCCTTAGCCTTGTTTCCCCTTGCCGTGCCGTTCCTTTCGTTACCCTTGCCTTCCCCTGCTTTCCTTTGCATTCCTTGCCTTCCGTTACTCTTTGCTTGCCTTCCGTGCATTGCCTAGCCTTGCGTTGTCGTGCCTTAGCCTTTTTTCCCCTTGCCGTGCCGTGCCTGTTGTTACACTTGCCTTGCCATGCTTTGCCTTGCCTTCCTTTCCTTCCGTTACTCTTTCCTTGCCTAGCCGTGCACTGCCTAGCCTTGCGATGTCGTGCATTAGCTTTGCCTCGCCTGACAGTGCGTTGCCTTACGTTACCCTTTCCTTGCCTTGCCGTGCATTGCCTAGCCCTGCGTTGCCGTGCCTTAGCCTTGTTTCCCCTTGCCGAGCCGTTCCTTCCGTTACCCTTGCCTTGCCTTGGTTTCCCTTGCTTTCCTTGCCTTCCGTTACTCTTTGCTTTCCTTCCGTGCACTGCCTAGCCTTGCCTTGTCGTGCATTAGCCTTGCCTTGCCTGACCGTGCCTTGTCTGGCGTTACCCTTTCCTTGCCTTGCCGTGCATTGCCTAGCCGTGCGTTGTCGTGCCTTAGCCTTGTTTCCCCTTGCCGTGCCGAACCTTCCGTTACCCTTGCCTTGCCTTGCTTTCCCTTGCCTTCCTTGGTTTCCGTTACTCTTTACTTGCCTTCCGTGCATTGCCTAGGCTTGCGCTGTCGTGCATTAGCCTTGCCTTGCCTCAGAGTGCCTTGCCTTGCGTTACCTTTTCCTTGGCTGGCCGTGCATTGCCTAGCCGTGCGTTGTGGTGCCTTAGCCTTGTTTCACCTTGCCATCGTCTTGCTTGCTTTGCCTTGCTTTGCCTTGCATTCCTTGCCTTCCGTTACTCTTTGCTTGCCTTCCGCGCATTGCCTAGCCTTGCATTGTCCTACCTTAGCCTTTTTTCACCTTGCCATAGCCTTGCTTGCGTTGCCTTGCTTTGCCTTGCATTCCTTGCCTTCCGTTACTCTTTGCTTGCCTTCCGTGCATTGCCTAGCCTTGCGTTGTCGTGCCTTAGCCTTGCCTCGCCTAACCGTGCCTTGCCTTGCGTTACCCTTTCCTTGCCTTGCCGTGCATTGCCTAGCCGTGCGTTGTCGTGCATCAGCCTTGCCTTGCCTCACCGTGCCTTGCCTTGCGTTACCCTTTCCTTGCCTTGCCGTGCATTGCCTAGCCGTGCGTTGCCGTGCCTTAGTCTTGTTTCCCCTTGCCGTGCCGTTCCTTCCGTTACCCTTGCCTTGCCTGGTTTTCCCTTGCCTTCCTTGCCTTCCGTTACTCATTGCTTGCCTTCCGTGCATTGCCTAGCCTTGCGTTGTCGTGCATTAGCCTTGCCTCCCCAAACCGTGCCTTGCCTTGCGTTACCCTTTCCTTGCCTTGCCCTGCATTCCCTAGCCCTGTGTTGTCGTGCCGTAGCCTTGTTTCCCCTTACCGTGCCGTTCTTTGCGTTACCCTTGATTTCCCCTGCTTTCCTTTGCATTCCTTGCCTTCCGTTACTCTTTGCTTGCCTTCCGTGCATTTCCTAGCCTTGCGTTGTCGTGCCTTAGCCTTGTTTCCCCTTGCCGTGCCGTGCCTGTTGTTACACTTGCCTTGCCATGCTTTGCCTTGCCTTCCTTTCCTTCCGTTACTCTTTCCTTGCCTAGCCGTGCACTGCCTAGCCTTGCGTTGTCGTGCATTAGCCTTGCCTCCCCAAACCGTGCCTTGCCTTGCGTTACCATTTCCTTGCCTTGCCGTGCATTGCCTAGCCCTGCGTTGCCGTGCCTTAGCCTTGTTTCCCCTTGCCGAGCCGTTCCTTCCGTTACCCTTGCCTTGCCTTGGTTTCCCTTGCCTTCCTTGCCTTCCGTTACTCTTTGCTTGCCTTCCGTGCATTGCCTATCCTTGCGTTGTCGTGCATTAGCCTTGGCTCTCCTGACCGTGCCTTGCCTTGCGTTACCCTTACCCTGCCTTGCCCTGCATTGTCTAGCCCTGTGTTGTCGTGCCTTAGCCTTGTTTCCACTTACCGTGCCGTTCCGTTCGTTACCCTTGACTTCCCCTGCTTTCCCTTGCATTCCTTGCCTTCCGTTACTCTTTGCTTGCCTTCCATGCATTGCCTAGCCTTGCGTTTTCGTGCCTTAGCCTTGCCTCGCCTGACCGTGCCTTGCCTTGCGTTTCCCTTTCCTTGCCTTGCCGTGAGTTGCCTAGCCGTGCGTTGTCGTGCATCAGCCTTGCCTTGGCTCACCGTGCCTTGCCTTGCGTTACCCTTTCCTTGCCTTACAGTGCATTGCCTAGCAGTGCGTTGTCGTGCCTTAGCCTTGTTTCCCCTTGCCGTGCCGTTCTTTCCGTTACCATTGCCTTGCCTTGCTTTCCCTTGCCTTCCTTGCCTTCCGTTACTCTTTGCTTGCCTTCCGTGCATTGCCTAGCCTTGCCTTGTCGTGTCTTAGCCTTTTTTCACCTTGCCATAGCCTTGCTTGCGTTGCCTTGCTTTGCCTTGCATTCCTTGCCTTATGTTACTCTTTGCTTGCCTTCCGTGCATTGCCTAGCCTTGCGTTGTCGTGCATTAGACTTGCATCCCCAAACCGTGCCTTGCCTTGCGTTACCCTTTCGTTCCTTACCCTGCATTGCCTAGCCCTGTGTTGTCGTGCCTTAGCCTTGTTTCCCCTTGCCGTGCCGTTCCTTCCGTTACCCTTGCCTTCCCTTGCTTTCCCTTGCTTTCCTTGCCTTCCGTTACTCTTTGCTTTCCTTCCGTGCATTGCCTACCCTTGCGTTGTCGTGCCTTAGCCTTGCCTCGCCTGACAGTGCCTTGCCTTGTTTTACCCTTTCCTTGCCTTGCCTGGCGTTACCCTTTCCTTGCCTAGCCGTGCGTTGTCGTGCCTTAGCCTTGTTTCCCCTTGCCGTGCCGTTCCTTCCGTTACCCTTGCCTTGCCTTGCTTTCCCTTGCCTTCCTTGCCTTCCGTTACTCTTTGCTTGCCTTCCGTGCATTGCCTAGCCTTGCGCTGTCGTGCATTAGCCTTGCCTTGCCTCACAGTGCCTTGCCTTGCGTTACCCTTTCCTTGCCTTGCCGTGCATTGCCTAGCCGTGCGTTGTGGTGCCTTAGCCTTGTTTCACCTTGCCATCGTCTTGCTTGCTTTGCCTTGCTTTGCCTTGCATTCCTTGCCTTCCGTTACTCTTTGCTTGCCTTCCGCGCATTGCCTAGCCTTGCATTGTCCTGCTTAGCCTTTTTTCACCTTGCCATAGCCTTGCTTGCGTTGCCTTGCTTTGCCTTGCATTCCTTGCCTTCCGTTACTCTTTGCTTGCCTTCCGTGCATTGCCTAGCCTTGCGTTGTCGTGCCTTAGCCTTGCCTCGCCTAACCGTGCCTTGCCTTGCGTTACACTTTCCTTGCCTTGCCGTGCATTGCCTAGCCGTGCGTTGCCGTGCATTAGCCTTGCCTTGCCTCACCGTGCGTTGCCTTGCGTTACCCTTTCCTTGCCTTGCCGTGCATTGCCTAGCCCTGCGTTTTCGTGCCTTAGCCTTGTTTCCCCTTACCGTGCCGTTCCTTCCGTTACCCTTGCCTTCCCCTGTTTCCCTTGCCTTCCTTGCCTTCCGTTACTCTTTGCTTGCCTTCCGTGCATTGCCTAGCCTTGCGTTGTCGTGCCTTAGCCTTGCCTCGCCTGACCGTGCCTTGCCTTGCGTTACCCTTTCCTTGCCTTGCCGTGCATTGCCTAGCCGTGCGTTTTCGTGCATCAGCATTGCCTTGCCTCACCGTGCCTTGCCTTGCGTTACCCTTTCCTTGCCTTGCCCTGCATTGCCTAGCCCTGTGTTGTCGTGCCTTAGCCTTGTTTCCCCTTACCGTGCCGTTTTTTGCGTTACCCTTGATTTCCCCTGCTTTCCTTTGCATTCCTTGCCTTCCGTTACTCTTTGCTTGCCTTCCGTGCATTTCCTAGCCTTGCGTTGTCGTGCCTTAGCCTTGTTTCCCCTTGCCGTGCCGTGCCTGTTGTTACACTTGACTTGCCATGCTTTGCCTTGCCTTCCTTTCCTTCCGTTACTCTTTCCTTGCCTAGCCGTGCACTGCCTAGCCTTGCGATGTCGTGCATTAGCTTTGCCTCGCCTGACAGTGCGTTGCCTTACGTTACCCTTTCCTTGCCTTGCCGTGCATTGCCTAGCCCTGCGTTGCCGTACCTTAGCCTTGTTTCCCCTTGCCGAGCCGTTCCTTCCGTTATCCTTGACTTGCCTTGGTTTCCCTTGCCTTCCTTACCTTCCGTTACTCTTTGCTTGCCTTCCGTGCATTGCCTAGCCTTGCGTTGTCGTGCATTAGCCTTGCCACGCCTGACCGTGCCTTGCCTTGCGTTACCCTTTCCTTTCCTTGCCGTGCATTGCCTAGCCGTGCGTTGTCGTACATTAGCATTGTCTTGCCTTACCGTGCCTTGCCTTGCGTTACCCTTTCCTTGCCTGGCCGTGCATTGCCTAGCCGTGCGTTGCCGTTCCTTAGCCTTGTTTCCCCTTGCCGTGCCTTGCCTTTTGTTACACTTGCCTTGCCTTGCTTTGCCTTGCCTTCCTTTCCTTCCGTTACTCTTTCCTTGCCTAGCCGTTCACTGCCTAGCCTTGCGTTGTCGTGCATTAGCCTTGCCTCCCCAAACCGTGCCTTGCCTTGCGTTACCATTTCCTTGCCTTGCCCTGCATTGCCCAGCCCTGTGTTGTCGTGCCTTAGTCTTGTTTGCCCTTACCGTGCCGTTCCTTCCGTTACCCTTGCCTTGCCCTTCTTTCCCTAGCCTTCCTTGGTTTCCGTTACTCTTTGCTTGCCTTCCGTGCATTGCTTAGCCTTGCGCTATCGTGCATTAGCCTTGCCTTGCCTCACAGTGCCTTGCCTTGCGTTACCTTTTCCTTGACTGGCCGTGCATTGCCTAGCCGTGCGTTGTGGTGCCTTAGCCTTGTTTCACCTTGCCATAGCTTTGCTTGTTTTGCCTTGCTTTGCCTTGCCTTCCTTCCATTCCGTTACTCTTTGCTTGCCTTCCGCGCATTGCCTAGCCTTGCATTGTCCTACCTTAGCCTTTTTTCACCTTGCCATAGCCTTGCTTGCGTTGCCTTGCTTTGCCTTGCCTTCCTTGCCTTCCGTTACTCTTTGCTTGCCTTCCGTGCATTGCCTAGCCTTGGGTTGTCGTGCATTACACTTGCCTCTCCTGACCGTGCCTTGCCTTGCGTTACCCTTTCTTTGCCTTGCCGTGCATTGCCTAGCCGTGCGTTGTCGTGCATCAGCCTTGCCTTGCCTCACCGTGCCTTGCCTTGCGTTACCCTTTCCTTGCCTTGCCGTGTATTGCCTAGCCCTGCGTTGTCGTTCCTTAGCCTTGTTTCCCCTTAACGTGCGGTTCCTTCCGTTACCCTTGCCTTCCCCTGCTTTCCCTTGCCTTCCTTGCCTTCCGTTACTCTTTGCTTGCCTTCCGTGCATTGCCTAGCCTTGCGTTGTCGTGCCTTAGCCTTTCCTCGACTGACCGTGCCTTGCCTTGCGTTACCCTTTCCTTGCCTTGCCGTGCATTGCCTAGCCGTGCGTTGTCGTGCATCAGCCTTGCCTTGCCTCACCGTGCCTTGCCTTGCGTTACCCTTTCCTTGCCTTGCCGTGCATTGCCTAGCCGTGCGTTGCCGTTCCTTAACCTTGTTTCCCCTTGCCGTGCCGTTCATTCCGTTACCCTTGCGTTGCCTTGCTTTCCCTTGCCTTCCTTGCCTTCCGTTACTCTTTGCTTGCCTTCCGTGCATTGCCTAGCCTTGCGTTGTCGTGCATTAGCCTTGCCTCCCCAACCCGTGCCTTGCCTTGCGTTACCCTTTCCTTGCCTTGCCGTGCATTGCCTAGCCGTGCGTTGCCGTGCCTTAGCCTTGTTTCCCCTTACCGTGCCGTTCCTTTCGTTACCCTTGCCTTCCCCTGCTTTCCTTTGCATTCCTTGCCTTCCGTTACTCTTTGCTTGCCTTCCGTGCATTGCCTAGCCGTGCGTTGCCGTTCCTTAGCCTTGTTTCCCCTTGCCGTGCCTTGCCTTTTATTACACTTGCCTTGCCGTGCTTTGCCTTGCCTTTCTTTCCTTCCGTTACTCTTTCCTTGCCTAGCCGTGCACTGCCTAGCCTTGCGTTGTCGTGCATTAGCCTTGCCTCCCCAAACAGTGCCTTGCCTTGCGTTACCATTTCCTTGCCTTGCCCTGCATTGCCCAGCCCTGTGTTGTCGTGCCTTAGTCTTGTTTGCCCTTACCGTGCCGTTCCTTCCATTACCCTTGCCTTCCCCTTCTTTCCCTAGACTTCCTTGCCTTCCGTTACTCTTTGCTTGCCTTCCGTGCATTGCCTAGCCCTGAGTTGCCGTACCTTAGCCTTGTTTCCCCTTGCCGAGCCGTTCCTTCCGTTACCCTTGCCTTGCCTTGGTTTCCCTTGCCTTCCTTGCCTTCCGTTACTCTTTGCTTGCCTTACCGTGCCTTGCCTTGCGTTACCCTTTCCTTGCCTGGCCGTGCATTGCCTAGCCGTGCGTTGCCGTTCCTTAGCCTTGTTTCCCCTTGCCGTGCCTTGCCTTTTGTTACACTTGCCTTGCCTTGCTTTGCCTTGCCTTCCTTTCCTTCCGTTACTCTTTCCTTGCCTAGCGGTGCACTGCCTATCCTTGGGTTGTCGTGCATTAGTCTTGCCTCCCCAAACCGTGCCTTGCCTTGCGTTACCCTTTCCTTGCCTTGCCGTGCATTGCCTACCCGTGCGTTGTCGTGCATCAGCCTTGCCTTGCCTCACCGTGCCTTGCCTTGCGTTACCCTTTCCTTGCCTTGCCGTGCATTGCCTAGCCGTGCGTTGCCGTGCCTCAGCCTTGTTTCCCCTTGCCGTGCCGTTCCTTCCATTACCCTTGCCTTGCCTTGCTTTCCCTTGCCTTCCTTACCTTCCGTTACTCTTTGCTTGCCTTCAGTGCATTGCCTAGCCTTGCGTGGTCGTGCCTTAGCCTTTTTTCACCTTGCCATAGCCTTGCTTGCGTTGCCTTGCTTGGCCTTGCCTTCCTTGCCTTCCGTTACTCTTTGCTTGCCTTCCGTGCATTGCCTAGGCTTGCGTGGTCGTGCCTTAGCCTTTTTTCGCCTTGCCAAAGCCTTGCTTCCGTTGCCTTGCTTTGCCTTGCATTCCTTGCCTTCCGTTACTCTTGGCTTGCTTTCCGTGCATTGCCTAGCCTTGCGTTGTCGTGCATTAGCCTTCCCTCCCCAAACAGTGCCTTGCCTTGCGTTACCCTTTCCTTGCCTTGCCCTGCATTGCCTAGCCTTGTGTTGTCGTGCCTTAGCCTTGTTTCCCCTTGCCTTGCCGTTCCTTCCGTTACCCTTGCCTTGCCTTGCTTTCCCTTGCTTTCCTTGACTTCCGTTAGTCTTTTCTATCCTTCCGTGCATTGCCTAGCCTTGCGTTGTCGTGCCTTAGTCTTGCCTCGCCTGACAGTGCCTTGCCGTGCACTGCCTAGCCTTGCCTTGTCGTTCATTAGCCTTGCCTTGCCTGACCGTGCCTTGCCGGGCGTTAGCCTTTCCTTGCCTTGCCTTGCATTGCCTAGCCGTGCGTTGTCGTGCCTTAGCCTTGTTTCCCCTTGCCGTGCAGTTCCTTCCGTTACCCTTGCCTTGCCTTGCTTTCCCTTTTTTCCTTGGTTTCCGTTACTCTTTGCTTGCCTTCCGTGCATTGCCTAGCCTTGCGCTGTCGTGCATTATCCTTCCTTGCCTCACAGTGCCTTGCCTTGCGTTACCTTTTCCTTGGCTGGCCGTGCATTGCCTAGCCGTGCGTTGTGGTGCCTTAGCCTTGTTTCACTTTGCCATAGCCTTGCTTGCTTTGCCTTGTTTTGCCTTGCCTTCCTTCCATTCCGTTACTCTTTGCGTGCCTTCCGTGCATTGCCTAGCCTTGCGTTGTCGTGCCTTAGCCTTTTTTCACCTTGCCATAGCCTTGCTTGCGTTGCCTTGCTTTGCCTTGCATTCCTTGCCTTCCGATACTCTTTGCTTGCCTTCCGTGCATTGCCTAGCCTTGCGTTGTCGTGCCTTAGCCTTGCCTCGCCTGACCGTGCCTTGCCTTGCGTTACCCTTTCCTTGCCTTGCCGTGCATTGCCTAGCCGTGCGTTGTCGTGCATCAGCCTTGCCTTGCCTCACCGTGCCTTGCCTTGCGTTACCCTTACCTTGCCTTGCTTTCCCTTGCTTTCCTTGCCTTCCGTTACTCTTTGCTTTCCTTCCGTGCATTGCCTAGCCTTGCGTTGTCGTGCCTTAGCCTTGCCTCGCCTGACAGTGCCTTGCATTGCGTTACCCTTTCCTTGCCTTCGCGTGCACTGCCTAGCCTTGCCTTGTCGTGCATTAGCCTTGCCTTGCCAGACCGTGCCTTGCCTAGCGTTACCCTTTCCTTGCCTTGCCGTGCATTGCCTAGCCTTGCGTTGTCGTGCCTTAGCCTTGCCTCGCCTGACAGTGCCTTGCCTTGCGTTACCCTTTCCTTGCCTTGCCGTGCACTGCCTAGCCTTGCCTTGTCGTGCCTTAGCCTTGCCTCGCCTGACAGTGCCTTGCCTTGCGTTACCCTTTCCTTGCCTGGCCGTGCATTGCTTAGCCTTGCGTTGCCATGCCTTAGCCTTGTTTCCCCTTGCCGTGCCGTGCCTTTTGTTACACTTGCCTTGCCTTGCTTTGCCTTGCCTTCCTTTCCTTCCGTTACTCTTTCCTTGCCTAGCCGTGCACTGCGTAGCCTTGCGTTGTCGTGCATTATCCTTGCCTCGCCTGACCGTGCCTTGCCTTGCGTTACCCATTCCTTGCCTTGCCGTGCATTGCCTAGCCCTGCGTTGTCGTGCCTTAGCCTTGTTTCCCCTTGCCGTGCCGTTCCTTCCGTTACCCTTGCCTTCCTTGCCTTCCGTTACTCTTTGCTTGCCTTCCGTTACTCTTTGCTTGCCTTCCGTGCATTGCCTAGCCTTGCGTTGTCGTGCATTACCCTTGCCTCGCCTGACCGTGCCTTGCCTTGCGTTACCCTTTCCTTGCCTTGCCGTGCATTGCCTAGCCGTGCGTTGTCGTGCATCAGCCTTGCCTTGCCTCACCGTGCCTTGCCTTGCGTTACCCTTTCCTTGCCTTGCCGTGCATTGCCTAGCCCTGCGTTTTCGTGCCTTAGCCTTGTTTCCCCTTACCGTGCCGTTCCTTCCGTTACTCTTGCCTTCCCCTGTTTCCCTTGCCTTCCTTGCCTTCCGTTACTCTTGCCTTGCCTTCCGTGCATTGCCTAGCCTTGCGTTGTCGTGCCTTAGCCTTGCCTCGCCTGACCGTGCCTTGCCTTGCGTTACCCTTTCCTTGCCTTGCCGTGCATTGCCTAGCCGTGCGTTTTTCGTGCATCAGCCTTGCCTTGCCTCACCGTGCCTTGCCTTGCGTTACCCTTTCCTTGCCTTGCCCTGCATTGCCTAGCCCTGTGTTGTCGTGCCGTAGCCTTGTTTCCCCTTGCCGAGCCGTTCCTTCCGTTACCCTTGACTTGCCTTGGTTTCCCTTGCCTTCCTTGCCTTCCGTTACTCTTTGCTTGCCTTCCGTGCATTGCCTAGCCTTGCGTTGTCGTGCATTAGCCTTGCCACGCCTGACCGTGCCTTGCCTTGCGTTACCCTTTCCATGCCTTGCCGTGCATTGCCTAGCCGTGCGTTGTCGTACATTAGCCTTGTCTTGCCTTACGGTGCCTTCCCTTGCGTTACACTTTCCTTGCCTGGCCGTGCATTGCCTAGCCGTGCGTTGCCGTTCCTTAGCCTTGTTTCCCCTTGCCGTGCCTTGCCTTTTGTTACACTTGCCTTGCCTTCCTTTGCCTTGCCTTCCTTTCCTTCCGTTACTCTTTCCTTGCCTAGCCGTGCACTGCCTAGCCTTGCGTTGTCGTGCATTAGCTTTGCCTCCCCAAACCGTGCCTTGCCTTGCGTTGTCGTGCCTTAGCCTTGTTTGCCCTTACCGTGCCGTTCCTTCCGTTACCCTTGCCTTGCCCTTCTTTCCCTAGCCTTCCTTGGTTTCCGTTACTCTTTGCTTGCCTTCCGTGCATTGCTTAGCCTTGCGCTGTCGTGCATTAGCCTTGCCTTGCCTCACAGTGCCTTGCCTTGCGTTACCTTTTCCTTGACTGGCCGTGCATTGCCTAGCCGTGCGTTGTGGTGCCTTAGCCTTGTTTCACCTTGCCATAGCTTTGCTTTCTTTGCCTTGCTTTGCCTTGCCTTCCTTCCATTCCGTTACTCTTTGCTTGCCTTCCGTGCATTGCCTAGACTTGCGTTGTCGTGCCTTAGCCTTTTTTCACCTTGCCCTAGCCTTGCTTGCGTTGCCTTGCTTTGCCTTGCCTTCCTTGCCTTCCGTTACTCTTTGCTTGCCCTCCGTGCATTGCCAAGCCTTGCGTTGTCGTGCATTACCCTTGCCTCTCCTGACCGTGCCTTGCCTTGCGTTACCCTTTCTTTGCCTTGCCGTGCATTGCCTAGCCGTGCGTTGTCGTGCATCAGCCTTGCCTTGCCTCACCGTGCCTTGCCTTGCGTTACCCTTTCCTTGCCTGGCCGTGCATTGCCTAGCCCTGCGTTGTCGTGCCTTAGCCTTGTTTCCCCTTTCCGTGCCGTTCCTTCCGTTACCCTTGCCTTGCCTTGCTTTCCCTTGCCTTCCTTGCCTTCCGTTACTCTTTGCTTCCCTTCCGTGCATTGCCTAGCCTTGCGTTGTCGTGCATTAGCCTTGCCTCCCCAAACCGTGCCTTGCCTTGCGTTACCCTTTCCTTGCCTTGCCCTGCATTGCCTAGCCGTGTGTTGTCGTGCCGTAGCCTTGTTTCCCCTTACCGTGCCGTTCCTTTCGTTACCCTTGCCTTCCCCTGCTTTCCTTTGCATTCCTTGCCTTCCGTTACTCTTTGCTTGCCTTCCGTGCATTGCCTAGCCTTGCGTTGTCGTGCCTTAGCCTTTTTTCCCCTTGCCGTGCCGTGCCTGTTGTTACACTTGCCTTGCCATGCTTTGCCTTGCCTTCCTTTCCTTCCGTTACTCTTTCCTTGCCTAGCCGTGCACTGCCTAGCCTTGCGATGTCGTGCATTAGCTTTGCCTCGCCTGACAGTGCGTTGCCTTACGTTACCCTTTCCTTGCCTTGCCGTGCATTGCCTAGCCCTGCGTTGCCGTGCCTTAGCCTTGTTTCCCCTTGCCGAGCCGTTCCTTCCGTTACCCTTGCCTTGCCTTGGTTTCCCTTGCTTTCCTTGCCTTCCGTTACTCTTTGCTTTCCTTCCGTGCACTGCCTAGCCTTGCCTTGTCGTGCATTAGCCTTGCCTTGCCTGACCGTGCCTTGTCTGGCGTTACCCTTTCCTTGCCTTGCCGTGCATTGCCTAGCCGTGCGTTGTCGTGCCTTAGCCTTGTTTCCCCCTTGCCGTGCCGAACCTTCCGTTACCCTTGCCTTGCCTTGCTTTCCCTTGCCTTCCTTGGTTTCCGTTACTCTGTACTTGCCTTCCGTGCATTGCCTAGGCTTGCGCTGTCGTGCATTAGCCTTGCCTTGCCTCAGAGTGCCTTGCCTTGCGTTACCTTTTCCTTGGCTGGCCGTGCATTGCCTAGCCGTGCGTTGTGGTGCCTTAGCCTTGTTTCACCTTGCCATCGTCTTGCTTGCTTTGCCTTGCTTTGCCTTGCATTCCTTGCCTTCCGTTACTCTTTGCTTGCCTTCCGCGCATTGCCTAGCCTTGCATTGTCCTACCTTAGCCTTTTTTCACCTTGCCATAGCCTTGCTTGCGTTGCCTTGCTTTGCCTTGCATTCCTTGCCTTCCGTTACTCTTTGCTTGCCTTCCGTGCATTGCCTAGCCTTGCGTTGTCGTGCCTTAGCCTTGCCTCGCCTAACCGTGCCTTGCCTTGCGTTACCCTTTCCTTGCCTTGCCGTGCATTGCCTAGCCGTGCGTTGTCGTGCATCAGCCTTGCCTTGCCTCACCGTGCCTTGCCTTGCGTTACCCTTTCCTTGCCTTGCCGTGCATTGCCTGGCCGTGCGTTGCCGTGCCTTAGTCTTGTTTCCCCTTGCCGTGCCGTTCCTTCCGTTACCCTTGCCTTGCCTTGTTTTCCCTTGCCTTCCTTGCCTTCCGTTACTCATTGCTTGCCTTCCGTGCATTGCCTAGCCTTGCGTTGTCGTGCATTAGCCTTGCCTCCCCAAACCGTGCCTTGCCTTGCGTTACCCTTTCCTTGCCTTGCCCTGCATTCCCTAGCCCTGTGTTGTCGTGCCGTAGCCTTGTTTCCCCTTACCGTGCCGTTCTTTGCGTTACCCTTGATTTCCCCTGCTTTCCTTTGCATTCCTTGCCTTCCGTTACTCTTTGCTTGCCTTCCGTGCATTTCCTAGCCTTGCGTTGTCGTGCCTTAGCCTTGTTTCCCCTTGCCGTGCCGTGCCTGTTGTTACACTTGCCTTGCCATGCTTTGCCTTGCCTTCCTTTCCTTCCGTTACTCTTTCCTTGCCTAGCCGTGCACTGCCTAGCCTTGCGTTGTCGTGCATTAGCCTTGCCTCCCCAAACCGTGCCTTGCCTTGCGTTACCATTTCCTTGCCTTGCCGTGCATTGCCTAGCCCTGCGTTGCCGTGCCTTAGCCTTGTTTCCCCTTGCCGAGCCGTTCCTTCCGTTACCCTTGCCTTGCCTTGGTTTCCCTTGCCTTCCTTGCCTTCCGTTACTCTTTGCTTGCCCTTCCGTGCATTGCCTATCCTTGCGTTGTCGTGCATTAGCCTTGGCTCTCCTGACCGTGCCTTGCCTTGCGTTACCCTTACCCTGCCTTGCCCTGCATTGTCTAGCCCTGTGTTGTCGTGCCTTAGCCTTGTTTCCACTTACCGTGCCGTTCCGTTCGTTACCCTTGACTTCCCCTGCTTTCCCTTGCATTCCTTGCCTTCCGTTACTCTTTGCTTGCCTTCCATGCATTGCCTAGCCTTGCGTTTTCGTGCCTTAGCCTTGCCTCGCCTGACCGTGCCTTGCCTTGCGTTTCCCTTTCCTTGCCTTGCCGTGAGTTGCCTAGCCGTGCGTTGTCGTGCATCAGCCTTGCCTTGGCTCACCGTGCCTTGCCTTGCGTTACCCTTTCCTTGCCTTACAGTGCATTGCCTAGCAGTGCGTTGTCGTGCCTTAGCCTTGTTTCCCCTTGCCGTGCCGTTCTTTCCGTTACCATTGCCTTGCCTTGCTTTCCCTTGCCTTCCTTGCCTTCCGTTACTCTTTGCTTGCCTTCCGTGCATTGCCTAGCCTTGCCTTGTCGTGTCTTAGCCTTTTTTCACCTTGCCATAGCCTTGCTTGCGTTGCCTTGCTTTGCCTTGCATTCCTTGCCTTATGTTACTCTTTGCTTGCCTTCCGTGCATTGCCTAGCCTTGCGTTGTCGTGCATTAGACTTGCATCCCCAAACCGTGCCTTGCCTTGCGTTACCCTTTCGTTCCTTACCCTGCATTGCCTAGCCCTGTGTTGTCGTGCCTTAGCCTTGTTTCCCCTTGCCGTGCCGTTCCTTCCGTTACCCTTGCCTTCCCTTGCTTTCCCTTGCTTTCCTTGCCTTCCGTTACTCTTTGCTTTCCTTCCGTGCATTGCCTACCCTTGCGTTGTCGTGCCTTAGCCTTGCCTCGCCTGACAGTGCCTTGCCTTGTTTTACCCTTTCCTTGCCTTGCCTGGCGTTACCCTTTCCTTGCCTAGCCGTGCGTTGTCGTGCCTTAGCCTTGTTTCCCCTTGCCTTGCCTTGCCTTCCGTTACCCTTGCCTTGCCTTGCTTTCCCTTGCCTTCCTTGGTTTCCGTTACTCTTTGCTTGCCTTCCGTGCATTGCCTAGCCTTGCGCTGTCGTGCATTAGCCTTGCCTTGCCTCAGAGTGCCTTGCCTTGCGTTACCTTTTCCTTGGCTGGCCGTGCATTGCCTAGCCGTGCGTTGTGGTGCCTTAGCCTTGTTTCACCTTGCCATCGTCTTGCTTGCTTTGCCTTGCTTTGCCTTGCATTCCTTGCCTTCCGTTACTCTTTGCTTGCCTTCCGTGCATTGCCTAGCCTTGCGTTGTCGTGCTTAGCCTTTTTTCACCTTGCCATAGCCTTGCTTGCGTTGCCTTGCTTTGCCTTGCATTCCTTGCCTTCCGTTACTCTTTGCTTGCCTTCCGTGCATTGCCTAGCCTTGCGTTGTCGTGCCTTAGCCTTGCCTCGCCTAACCGTGCCTTGCCTTGCGTTACCCTTTCCTTGCCTTGCCGTGCATTGCCTAGCCGTGCGTTGTCGTGCATTAGCCTCGCCTTGCCTTACCGTGCCTTGCCTTGCGTTACCCTTTCCTTCCTTGGCTTTGCATTGCTTAGCCCTGCGTTGTCGTGCCTTAGCCTTGTTTCCCCTTACCGTGCCGTTCCTTCCGTTACCCTTGCCTTCCCCTGCTTTCCCTTGCCTTCCTTGCCTTCCGTTACTCTTTGCTTGCCTTCCGTGCATTGCCTAGCCTTGCGTTGTCGTGCCTTAGCCTTGCCTCGCCTTACCGTGCCTTGCCTTGCGTTACCCTTTCCTTGCCTTGCCGTGCATTGCCTAGCCGTGCGTTGTCGTGCATCAGCCTTGCCTTGCCTCGCCGTGCCTTGCCTTGCGTTACCCTTTCCTTGCCTTGCCGTGCATTGCCTAGCCTTTCGTTGTCGTGCATTAGCCTTGCCTCCCCAAACCGTGCCTTGCCTTGCGTTACCCTTTCCTTGCCTTGCCCTGCATTTCCTAGAACTGTGTTGTCGTGCCTTAGCCTTGTTTCCCCTTACCGTGCCGTTCCTTTCGTTACCCTTGCCTTCCCCTCTTTCCTTTGCTTTCCTTGCCGTCCGTTACTCTTTGCTTGCCTTCCGTGCATTGCCTAGCCTTGCGTTGTCGTGCCTTAGCCTTGTTTCCCCTTGCCGTGCCGTGCCTGTTGTTACACTTGCCTTGCCATGCTTTGCCTGGCCTTCCTTTCCTTCCGTTACTCTTTGCTTGCCTTCCGTGCATTGCCTAGCCTTGCGTTGTCGTCATTAGCCTTGCCTCGCCTGACCGTGCCTTGCCTTGCGTTACCCTTTCCTTGCCTTGGTGTGCATTGCCTAGCCCTGCATTGTCGTGCCTTAGCTTTGTTTCCCCTTACCGTGCCGTTCCTTCCGTTACCCTTGCCTTGCCTTGCTTTCCCTTGCCTTCCTTGCCTTCCGTTACTCTTTGCTTGCCTTCCGTGCATTGCCTAGCCTTGCGTGGTCGTGCCTTAGCCTTTTTTCACCTTGCCATAGCCTTGCTTGCGTTGCCTTGCTTTGCCTTGCATTCCTTGCCTTCCGTTACTCTTTGCTTGCCTTCCGTGCATTGCCTAGCCTTGCGTTGTCGTGCATTAGCCTTGCCTCCCCAAACCGTGCCTTGCCTTCCGTTACCCTTTCCTTGCCTTGCCCTGCATTGCCTAGCCCCGTGTTGTCGTGCCTTAGCCTTGTTTCCCCTTGCCGTGCCGTTCCTTCCGTTACCCTTGCCTTGCCTTGCTTTCCCTTGCTTTCCTTGCCTTCCGTTACTCTTTGCTTTCCTTCCGTGCATTGCCTAGCCTTGCGTTGTCGTGCCTTAGCCTTGCGTCGCCTGACCGTGCCTTGCCTTGCGTTACCCTTTCCTTGCCTTGCCGTTCATTGCCTAGCCTTGTGTTGTCGTGCATTAGCCTTGCCTTGCCTGACCGTGCCTTGCCTGACGTTACCCTTTCCTTGCCTTTCCGTGCATTGCCTAGCCGTGCGTTGTCGTGCCTTAGCCTTGTTTCCGCTTGCCGTGCCGTTCCTTCCCTTACCCTTGCCTTGCCTTGCTTTCCCTTGCCTTCCATGGTTTCCGTTACTCTTTGCTTGCCTTCCGTGCATTGCCTAGCCGTGCGTTGTCGTGCATTACCCTTGCCTTGCCTCACAGTGCCTTGCCTTGCGTTACCGGCTGGCCGTGCATTGCCTAGCCGTGCGTTGTGGTGCCTTAGCCTTTTTTCACCTTGCCATAGCCTTGCTTGCTTTGCCTTGCTTTGCCTTGCCTTCCTTCCATTCCGTTACTCTTTGCTTGCCTTCCGTGCATTGCCTAGCCTTGCGTTGTCCTGCCTTAGCCTTTTTTCACCTTGCCATAGCCTTGCTTGCGTTGCCTTGCTTTGCCTTGCATTCCTTGCCTTCCGTTAGTCTTTGCTTGCCTTCCGTGCATTGCCTAGCCTTGCGTTGTCGTGCCTTAGCCTTGCCTCGCCTGACCGTGCCTTCCCTTGCGTTACCCTTTCCTTGCCTTGCCGTGCATTGCCTAGCCGTGCGTTGTCGTGCATTAGCCTTGCCTTGCCTGACCGTGCCTTGCCTTGCGTTACCCTTTCCTTGCCTGGCCGTGCATTGCCTAGCCTTTCGTTGCCGTGCCTTAGCCTAGTTTCCCCTTGCCGTGCCGTGCCTTTTGTTACACTTGCCTTGCCTTGCTTTGCCTTGCCTTCCTTTCCTTCCGTTACTCTTTCCTTGCCTAGCCGTGCACTGCGTAGCTTTGCGTTGTCGTGCATTACCCTTGCCTCGCCTGACCGTGCCTTGCCTTGCGTTACCCTTTCCTTGCCTTGCCGTGCATTGCCTAGCCGTGCGTTGCCGTGCCTTAGCCTTGTTTCCCCTTGCCGTGCCGTTCCTTCCGTTACCCTTGCCTTGCCTTGCTTTCCCTTGCCTTCCTTGGTTTCCGTTACTCTTTGCTTGCCTTCCGTGCATTGCCTAGCCTTGCGCTGTCGTGCATTAGCCTTGCCTTGCCTCAGAGTGCCTTGCCTTGCGTTACCTTTTCCTTGGCTGGCCGTGCATTGCCTAGCCGTGCGTTGTGGTGCCTTAGCCTTGTTTCACCTTGCCATAGCCTTGCTTGCTTTGCCTTGCTTTGCCTTGCATTCCTTGCCTTCCGTTACTCTTTGCTTGCCTTCCGTGCATTGCCTAGCCGTGCGTTGTCGTGCCTTAGCCTTGTTTCCCCTTGCCGTGCCTTGCCTTTTGTTACACTTGCCTTGCCATGCTTTGCCTTGCCTTCCTTTCCTTCCGTTACTCTTTCCTTGCCTAGCCGTGCACTGCCTAGCCTTGCGATGTCGTGCATTAGCTTTGCCTCGCGTGACAGTGCCTTGCCTTGCGTTACCCTTTCCTTGCCTTGCCGTGCATTGCCTAGCCCTGCGTTGCCGTGCCTTAGCCTTGTTTCCCCTTGCCGAGCCGTTCCTTCCGTTACCCTTTCCTTGCCTTGCCGTGCATTGCCTAGCGCTGCGTTACCTTGCCTTAGCCTTGTTTCACCTTGCCGTGCCTTGCCTTTTGTTACACTTGCCTTGCCTTGCTTTGCCTTGCATTCCTTTCCTTCCGTTACTCTTTCCTTGCCTAGCCGTGCACTGCCTATCCTTGGGTTGTCGTGTATTAGCCTAGCCTCCCCAAACCGTGCCTTGCCTTGCGTTACCCTTTCCTTGCCTTGCCGTGCATTGCCTAGCCGTGCGTTGTCGTGCATCAGCCTTGCCTTGCCTCACCGTGCCTTGCCTTGCGTTACCCTTTCCTTGCCTTGCCATGCATTGCCTAGCCGTGCGTTGCCGTGCCTCAGCCTTGTTTCCCCTTGCCGTGCCGTTCCTTCCGTTACCCTTGCCTTGCCTTGCTTTCCCTTGCCTTCCTTGCCTTCCGTTACTCTTTGCTTGCCTTCCGTGCATTGCCTAGGCTTGCGTGGTCGTGCCTTAGCCTTTTTTCGCCTTGCCAAAGCCTTGCTTGCGTTGCCTTGCTTTGCCTTGCATTCCTTGCCTTCCGTTACTCTTTGCTTGCTTTCCGTGCATTGCCTAGCCTTGCGTTGTCGTGCATTAGCCTTGCCTCCCCAAACAGTGCCTTGCCTTGCGTTACCCTTTCCTTGCCTTGCCCTGCATTGCCTAGCCCTGTGTTGTCGTGCCTTAGCCTTGTTTCCCCTTGCCTTGCCGTTCCTTCCGTTACCCTTGCCTTGCCTTGCTTTCCCTTGCTTTCCTTGCCTTCCGTTAGTCTTTTCTATCCTTCCGTGCATTGCCTAGCCTTGCGTTGTCGTGCCTTAGTCTTGCCTCGCCTGACAGTGCCTTGCCTTGCGTTACCCTTTACTTGCCTTGCCGTGCACTGCCTAGCCTTGCCTTGTCGTGCATTAGCCTTGCCTTGCCTGACCGTGCCTTGCCTGGCGTTACCCTTTCCTTGCCTTGCCTTGCATTGCCTAGCCGTGCGTTGTCGTGCCTTAGCCTTGTTTCCCCTTGCCGTGCAGTTCCTTCCGTTACCCTTGCCTTGCCTTGCTTTCCCTTTTTTCCTTGGTTTCCGTTACTCTTTGCTTGCCTTCCGTGCATTGCCTAGCCTTGCGCTGTCGTGCATTATCCTTCCTTGCCTCACAGTGCCTTGCCTTGCGTTACCCTTTCCTTGCCTAACCGTGCATTGCCTAGCCGTGCGTTGTCGTGCCTTAGCCTTGTTTCACCTTGCCATAGACTTGCTTGCGTTGCCTTGCTTTGCCTTGCATTCCTTGCCTTCCGTTACTCTTTGCTTGCATTCCGTGCATTGCCTAGCCTTGCGTTGTCGTGCCTTAGCCTTGCCTCGCCTGACCGTGCCTTGCCTTGCGTTACCCTTTCCTTGCCTTGCCGTGCATTGCCTAGCCGTGCGTTGTCGTGCATTAGCCTTGCCTTGCCTGACCGTGCCTTCCCTTGCGTTACCCTTTCCTTGCCTTGCCGTGCATTGCCTAGCCGTGCGTTGCCGTGCCTTAGCCTTGTTTCCCTTTGCCGTGCCGTGCCTTTTGTTACACTTGCCTTGCCTTGCTTTGCCTTGCCTTCCTTTCCTTCCGTTACTCTTTCCTTGCCTAGCCGTGCATTGCCTAGCCTTGCGTTGTCGTGCATTAGCCTTGCCTCGCCTGACCGTGCCTTGCCTTGCGTTACCCTTTCCTTGCCTTGCCGTGCATTGCCTAGCCGTGCGTTGTCGTGCCTTAGCCTTGTTTACCCTTACCGTGCCGTTCCTTCCGTTACCCTTGCCTTGCCTTGCTTTCCCTTGCCTTCCTTGCCTTCCGTTACTCTTTGCTTGCCTTCCGTGCATTGCCTAGCCTTGCGTTGTCGTGCCTTAGCCTTGCCTCGCCTGACCGTGCCTTGCCTTGCGTTACCGTTTCCTTGCCTTGCCGTGCATTGCCTAGCCTTGCGTTGTCGTGCATTAGCCTTGCCTTGCCTCACCGTGCCTTGCCTTGCGTTACCCTTTCCTTGCCTTGCCGTGCATTGCCTAGCCTTGCGTTGTCGTGCCTTAGCCTTGCCTCGGCTGACCGTGCCTTGCCTTCCGTTACCGTTTCCTTGCCTTGCCGTGCATTGCCTAGCCGTGCGTTGTCGTGCATCAGCCTTGCCTTGCCTCACCGTGCCTTGCCTTGCGTTACCCTTTCCGTGCCTTGCCGTGCATTGCCTAGCCGTGCGTTGCCGTGCCTTAGCCTTGTTTCCCCTTGCCGTGCCGTTCCTTCCGTTACCCTTGCCTTGCCTTGCTTTCCCTTGCCTTCCTTGCCTTCCGTTACTCTTTGCTTGCCTTCCGTGCATTGCCTAGACTTGCGTTGTCGTGCATTAGCCTTGCCTTGCCTGACCGTGCCTTGCCTTGCGTTACCCTTTCCTTGCCTTGCCGTGCATTGCCTAGCTGTGCGTTGTCGTGCATTAGCCTTGTCTTGCATTACCGTGCCTTGCCTTGCGTTACCCTTTCCTTGCCTGGCCGTGCATTGCCTAGCCGTGCGTTGCCGTTCCTTAGCCTTGTTTCCCCTTGGGGTGCCTTGCCTTTTGTTACACTTGCCTTGCCTTGCTTTGCCTTGCCTTCCTTTCCTTCCGTTACTCTTTGCTTGCCTTCCGTGCATTGCCTAGCCTTGCGTTTCGTGCCTTAGCCTTGTTTCCCCTTGCCGTGCCGTGCCTGTTGTTACACTTGCCTTGCCTTGCTTTGCCTTGCCTTCCTTTCCTTCCGTTACTCTTTCCTTGCCTAGCCGTGCACTGCCTAGCCTTGCGTTGTCGTGCATTAGCCTTGCCTCCCCAAACCGTGCCTTGCCTTGCGTTACCATTTCCTTGCCTTGCCCTGCATTGCCCAGCCCTGAGTTGTCGTGCCTTAGTCTTGTTTGCCCTTACCGTGCCGTTCCTTCCGTTACCCTTGCCTTCCCCTGCTTTCCCTAGCATTCCTTGCCTTCCGTTACTCTTTGCTTGCCTTCTGTGCATTGCCTAGCCTTGCGTTGTCGTGCCTTAGCCTTGCCTCGCCTGATCGTGCCTTGCCTTGCGTTACCCTTTCCTTGCCTTGCCGTGCATTGCCTAGCCGTGCGTTGTCGTGCATTAGCCTTGCCTTGCCGCACCGTGCCTTGCCTTGCGTTACCCTTTCCTTGCCTTGCTTTCCCTTGCTTTCCTTGCCTTCCGTTACTCTTTGCTTTCCTTCCGTGCATTGCCTAGCCTTGCGTTGTCGTGCCTTAGCCTTGCCTCGCCTGACAGTGCCTTGCCTTGCGTTACCCTTTCCTTGCCTTGCCGTGCACTGCCTAGCCTTGCCTTGTCGTGCATTAGCCTTGCCTTGCCTGACCGTGCCTTGCCTAGCGTTACCCTTTCCTTGCCTTGCCGTGCATTGCCTAGCCGTGCGTTGTCGTGCCTTAGCCTTGTTTCCCCTTGCCGTGCCCTTCCTTCCGGTACCCTTGCCTTGCCTTACTTTCCCTTGCCTTCCTTGTTTTCCGTTACTCGTTGCTTGCCTTCCGTGCATTGCTTAGCCTTGCGCTGTCGTGCATTAGCCCTGCCTTTCCTCACAGTGCCTTGCCTTGCGTTACCTTTTCCTTGGCTGGCCGTGCATTGCCTAGCCGTGCGTTGTGGTGCCTTAGCCTTTTTTCACCTTGCCATAGCCTTGCTTGCTTTGCCTTGCTTTGCCTTGCCTTCCTTCCATTCCGTTACTCTTTGCTTGCCTTCCGTGCATTGCCTAGCCTTGCTTTGTCGTGCCTTAGCCTTTTTTCACTTTGCCATAGCCTTGCTTGCGTTGCCTTGCTTTGCCTTGCATTCCTTACCTTCCTTTACTCTTTGCTTGCCTTCCGTGCATTTCCTAGCCTTGCGTTGTCGTGCCTTAGCCTTGCCTCGCCTAACCGTGCCTTGCCTTGCGTTACCCTTTCCTTGCCTGGCCGTGCATTGCCTAGCCGTGCGTTGCCGTTCCTTAGCCTTGTTTCCCCTTGCCATGCCGTGCCTTTTGTTACACTTGCCTTGCCTTGCTTTGCCTTGCCTTCCTTTCCTTCCGTTACTCTTTCCTTGCCTAGCCGTGCACTGCGTAGCCTTGCGTTGTCGTGCATTACCCTTGCCTCGCCTCACCGTGCCTTGCCTTGCGTTACCCTTTCCTTGCCTTGCCGTGCATTGCCTAGCCCTGCGTTGTCGTGCCTTAGCCTTGTTTCCCCTTGCCGTGTCTTCCTTCCGTTACCCTTGCCTTCCCTCGCTTTCCCTTGCCTTCCTTGCATTCCGTTACTCTTTGCTTGCCTTCCGTGCATTGCCTAGCCGTGCGTTGTCGTGCATTAGCCTTGCCTTGCCTCACCGTGCCTTGCCTTGCGTTACCCTTTCCTTGCCTTGCCGTGCATTGCCTAGCCCTGCGTTTTCGTGCCTTAGCCTTGTTTCCCCTTACCGTGCCGTTCCTTCCGTTACCCTTGCCTTCCCTTGCTTTCCCTTGCCTTCCTTGCCTTCCGTTACTCTTTGCTTGCCTTCCGTGCATTGCCTAGCCTTGCGTTGTCGTGCCTTAGCCTTGCTTCGCCTGACCATGCCTTGCCTTGCGTTACCCTTTCCTTGCCTTGCCGTGTATTGCCTAGCCGTGCGTTGTCGTGCATTAGCCTTGCCTTGCCTCACCGTGCCTTGCCTTGCGTTACCCTTTCCTTGCCTTGCCCTGCATTGCCTAGCCCTGTGCTGTCGTGCCTTAGCCTTGTTTCCCCTTACCGTGCCGTTTTTTGCGTTACCCTTGATTTCCCCTGCTTTCCTTTGCATTCCTTGCCTTCCGTTACTCTTTGCTTGCCTTCCGTGCATTGCCTAGCCTTGCGTTGTCGTGCCTTAGCCTTGTTTCCCCTTTCCGTGCCGTGCCTGTTGTTACACTTGACTTGCCATGCTTTGCCTTGCCTTCCTTTCCTTCCGTTACTCTTTCCTTGCCTAGCCGTGCACTGCCTAGCCTTGCGATGTCGTGCATTAGCTTTGCCTCGCCTGACAGTGCCTTGCCTTGCGTTACCCTTTCCTTGCCTTGCCGTGCATTGCCTAGCCCTGCGTTGCCGTACCTTAGCCTTGTTTCCCCTTGCCGAGCCGTTCCTTCCGTTATCCTTGACTTGCCTTGGTTTCCCTTGCCTTCCTTGCCTTCCGTTACTCTTTGCTTGCCTTCCGTGCATTGCCGAGCCTTGCGTTGTCGTGCATTAGCCTTGCTTCCCCTTGCCGTGCCGTTCCTTCCGTTACCCTTGCCTTGCCTTGCTTTCCCTTGCTTTCCTTGCCTTCCGTTACTCTTTGCTTTCCTTCCGTTCATTGCCTAGCCTTGCGTTGTCGTGCCTTAGCCTTGCGTCGCCTGACAGTGCCTTGCCTTGCGTTACCCTTTTCTTGCCTTGCCGTGCACTGCCTAGCCTTGCCTTGTCATGCATTAGCCTTGCCTTGCCTGACCGTGCCTTGCCTGACGTTACCCTTTCCTTGCCTTGCCGTGCATTGCCTAGCCGTGCGTTGTGGTGCCTTAGCCTTGTTTTACCTTGCCATAGCCTTGCTTGCTTTGCCTTGCATTGCCTTGCCTTCCTTCCATTCCGTTACTCTTTGCTTGCCTTCCGTGCATTGCCTAGCCTTGCGTTGTCCTGCCTTAGCCTTTTTTCACCTTGCCATAGCCTTGCTTGCGTTGCCTTGCTTTGCCTTGCCTTCCTTGCCTTCCGTTAGTCTTTGCTTGCCTTCCGTGCATTGCCTAGCCTTGCGTTGTCGTGCCTTAGCCTTGCCTCGCCTAACCGTGCCTTGCCTTGCGTTACCCTTTCCTTGCCTTGCCGTGCATTGCCTAGCCGTGCGTTGTCGTGCATTAGACTCGCCTTGCCTTACCGTGCCTTGACTTGCGTTACCCTTTCCTTGCCTGGCCGTGCATTGCTTAGCCTTGCGTTGCCGTGCCTTAGCCTTGTTTCCCCTTGCCGTGCCGTGCCTTTTGTTACACTTGCCTTGCCTTGCTTTGCCTTGCCTTCCTTTCCTTCCGTTACTCTTTCCTTGCCTAGCCGTGCACTGCGTAGCTTTGCGTTGTCGTGCATTACCCTTGCCTCGCCTGACCGTGCCTTGCCTTGCGTTACCCTTTCCTTGCCTTGCCGTGCATTGCCTAGCCGTGCGTTGCCGTGCCTTAGCCTTGTTTCCCCTTGCCGTGCCGTTCCTTCCGTTACCCTTGCCTTGCCTTGCTTTCCCTTGCCTTCCTTGGTTTCCGTTACTCTTTGCTTGCCTTCCGTGCATTGCCTAGCCTTGCGCTGTCGTGCATTAGCCTTGCCTTGCCTCAGAGTGCCTTGCCTTGCGTTACCTTTTCCTTGGCTGGCCGTGCATTGCCTAGCCGTGCGTTGTGGTGCCTTAGCCTTGTTTCACCTTGCCATAGCCTTGCTTGCTTTGCCTTGCTTTGCCTTGCATTCCTTGCCTTCCTTTACTCTTTGCTTGCCTTCCGTGCATTGCCTAGCCTTGCGTTGTCGTGCCTTAGCCTTGCCTCGCCTAACCGTGCCTTGCCTTGCGTTACCCTTTCCTTGCCTTGCCGTGCATTGCCTAGCCGTGCGTTGTCGTGCATTAGCCTCCCCTTGCCTTACCGTGCATTGCCTTGCGTTACCCTTTCCTTGCCTGGCCGTGCATTGCCTAGCCGTGCGTTGTCGTGCCTTAGCCTTGTTTCCCCTTGCCGTGCCGTTCCTTCCGTTACCCTTGCCTTGCCTTGCTTTCCCTTGCCTTCCTTGGTTTCCGTTACTCTTTGCTTGCCTTCCGTGCATTGCCTAGCCTTGCGTTGTCGTGCATTAGCCTTGCCTCGCCTGACCGTGCCTTGCCTTGCGTTACCCTTTCCTTGCCTTGCCGTGCATTGCCTAGCCGTGCGTTGTCGTGCATCAGCCTTGCCTTGCCTCACCGTGCCTTGCCTTGCGTTACCCTTTTCTTGACTTGCCGTGCATTGCCTAGCCGTGCGTTGCCGTGCCTTAGCCTTGTTTTCCCTTGTCGTGCCGTTCCTTCCGTTACCCTTGCCTTGCCTTGCTTTCCCTTGCCTTCCTTGCCTTCCGTTACTCTTTGCTTGCCTTCCGTGCATTGCCTAGCCTTGCGTTGTCGTGCATTAGCCTTGCCTTACCAAACCGTGCCTTGCCTTGCGTTACCCTTTCCTTGCCTTGCCCTGCATTACCTAGCCCTGTGTTGTCGTGCCTTAGCCTTGTTTCCCCTTACCGTGCCGTTCCTTTCGTTACCCTTGCCTTCCCCTGCTTTC
Source organism: Macrotis lagotis (assembly GCF_037893015.1). Lineage (NCBI taxonomy): Eukaryota > Metazoa > Chordata > Mammalia > Peramelemorphia > Peramelidae > Macrotis > Macrotis lagotis. The sequence continues at coordinate 148,731 of NW_027422189.1, read as the reverse complement.
CTTTGCATTCCTTGCCTTCCGTTACTCTTTGCTTGCCTTCCGTGCATTGCCTAGCCTTGCGTTGTCGTGCCTTAGCCTTGCTTCCCCTTGCCGTGCCGTGCCTGTTACACTTGCCTTGCCATGCTTTGCCTTGCCTTCCTTTCCTTCCGTTACTCTTTCCTTGCCTAGCCGTGCACTGCCTAGCCTTGCGATGTCGTGCATTAGCTTTGCCTCGCGTGACAGTGCCTTGCCTTGCGTTACCCTTTCCTTGCCTTGCCGTGCATTGCCTAGCCCTGCGTTGCCGTGCCTTAGCCTTGTTTCCCCTTGCCGTGCCGTTCCTTCCGTTACCCTTTCCTTGCCTTGCCGTGCATTGCCTAGCCCTGCGTTGCCTTGCCTTAGCCTTGTTTCACCTTGCCGTGCCTTGCCTTTTGTTACACTTGCCTTGCCTTGCTTTGCCTTGCCTTCCTTTCCTTCCGTTACTCTTTCCTTGCCTAGCCGTGCACTGCCTAGCCTTGCGATGTCGTGCATTAGCTTTGCCTCGCCTGACAGTGCCTTGCCTTGCGTTACCCTTTCCTTGCCTTGCCGTGCATTGCCTAGCCCTGCGTTGCCGTGCCTTAGCCTTGTTTCCCCTTGCCGAGCCGTTCCTTCCGTTATCCTTGACTTGCCTTGGTTTCCCTTGCCTTCCTTGCCTTCCGTTACTCTTTGCTTGCCTTCCGTGCATTGCCTAGCCTTGCGTTGTCGTGCATTAGCCTTGCCTCCCCTTGCCGTGCCGTTCCTTCCGTTACCCTTGCCTTGCCTTGCTTTCCCTTGCTTTCCTTGCCTTCCGTTACTCTTTGCTTTCCTTCCGTGCATTGCCTAGCCTTGCGTTGTCGTGCCTTAGCCTTGCCTCGCCTGACAGTGCCTTGCCTTGCGTTACCCTTTCCTTGCCTTGCCGTGCACTGCCTAGCCTTGCCTTGTCATGCATTAGCCTTGCCTTGCCTGACCGTGCCTTGCCTGACGTTACCCTTTCCTTGCCTTGCCGTGCATTGCCTAGCCGTGCGTTGTGGTGCCTTAGCCTTGTTTTACCTTGCCATAGCCTTGCTTGCTTTGCCTTGCTTTGCCTTGCCTTCCTTCCATTCCGTTACTCTGTGCTTGCCTTCCGTGCATTGCCTAGCCTTGCGTTGTCCTGCCTTAGCCTTTTTTCACCTTGCCATAGCCTTGCTTGCGTTGCCTTGCTTTGCCTTGCATTCCTTGCCTTCCGTTAGTCTTTGCTTGCCTTCCGTGCATTGCCTAGCCTTGCGTTGTCGTGCCTTAGCCTTGCCTCGCCTGACCGTGCCTTGCCTTGCGTTACCCTTTCCTTGCCTTGCCGTGCATTGCCTAGCCGTGCGTTGTCGTGCATTAGACTCGCCTTGCCTTACCGTGCCTTGACTTGCGTTACCCTTTCCTTGCCTGGCCGTGCATTGCTTAGCCTTGCGTTGCCGTGCCTTAGCCTTGTTTCCCCTTGCCGTGCCGTGCCTTTTGTTACACTTGCCTTGCCTTGCTTTGCCTTGCCTTCCTTTCCTTCCGTTACTCTTTCCTTGCCTAGCCGTGCACTGCGTAGCTTTGCGTTGTCGTGCATTACCCTTGCCTCGCCTGACCGTGCCTTGCCTTGCGTTACCCTTTCCTTGCCTTGCCGTGCATTGCCTAGCCGTGCGTTGCCGTGCCTTAGCCTTGTTTCCCCTTGCCGTGCCGTTCCTTCCGTTACCCTTGCCTTGCCTTGCTTTCCCTTGCCTTCCTTGGTTTCCGTTACTCTTTGCTTGCCTTCCGTGCATTGCCTAGCCTTGCGCTGTCGTGCATTAGCCTTGCCTTGCCTCAGAGTGCCTTGCCTTGCGTTACCCTTTCCTTGCCTTGCCGTGCATTGCCTAGCCGTGCGTTGTGGTGCCTTAGCCTTGTTTCACCTTGCCATAGCCTTGCTTGCTTTGCCTTGCTTTGCCTTGCATTCCTTGCCTTCCGTTACTCTTTGTTTGCCTTCCGTGCATTGCCTAGCCTTGCGTTGTCGTGCCTTAGCCTTGCCTCGCCTGACCGTGCCTTGCCTTGCGTTACCCTTTCCTTGCCTTGCCGTGCATTGCCTAGCCGTGCGTTGTCGTGCATTAGCCTCCCCTTGCCTTACCGTGCATTGCCTTGTGTTACCCTTTCCTTGCCTGGCCGTGCTTTGCCTAGCCGTGCGTTGCCGTGCCTTAGCCTTGTTTCCCCTTGCCGTGCCGTTCCTTCCGTTACCCTTGCCTTGCCTTGCTTTCCCTTGCCTTCCTTGGTTTCCGTTACTCTTTGCTTGCCTTCCGTGCATTGCCTAGCCTTGCGTTGTCGTGCATTAGCCTTGCCTCGCCTGACCGTGCCTTGCCTTGCGTTACCCTTTCCTTGCCTTGCCGTGCATTGCCTAGCCGTGCGTTGTCGTGCATCAGCCTTGCCTTGCCTCACCGTGCCTTGCCTTGCGTTACCCTTTCCTTGACTTGCCGTGCATTGCCTAGCCGTGCCTTGCCGTGCCTTAGCCTTGTTTCCCCTTGCCGTGCCGTTCCTTCCGTTACCCTTGCCTTGCCTTGCTTTCCCTTGCCTTCCTTGCCTTCCGTTACTCTTTGCTTGCCTTCCGTGCATTGCCTAGCCTTGCGTTGTCGTGCATTAGCCTTGCCTCCCCAAACCGTGCCTTGCCTTGCGTTACCCTTTCCTTGCCTTGCCCTGCATTACCTAGCCCTGTGTTGTCGTGCCTTAGCCTTGTTTCCCCTTACCGTGCCGTTCCTTTCGTTACCCTTGCCTTCCCCTGCTTTCCTTTGCATTCCTTGCCTTCCGTTACTCTTTGCTTGCCTTCCGTGCATTGCCTAGCCTTGCGTTGTCGTGCCTTAGCCTTGCTTCCCCTTGCCGTGCCGTGCCTGTTACACTTGCCTTGCCATGCTTTTCCTTGCCTTCCTTTCCTTCCATTACTCTTTCCTTGCCTAGCCGTGCACTGCCTAGCCTTGCGATGTCGTGCATTAGCTTTGCCTCGCGTGACAGTGCCTTGCCTTGCGTTACCCTTTCCTTGCCTTGCCGTTCATTGCCTAGCGCTGCGTTGCCTTGCCTTAGCCTTGTTTCCCCTTGCCGAGCCGTTCCTTCCGTTACCCTTTCCTTGCCTTGCCGTTCATTGCCTAGCGCTGCGTTACCTTGCCTTAGCCTTGTTTCACCTTGCCGTGCCTTGCCTTTTGTTACACTTGCCTTGCCTTGCTTTGCCTTGCTTCCTTTCCTTCCGTTACTCTTTCCTTGCCTAGCCGTGCACTGCCTATCCTTGGGTTGTCGTGTATTAGCCTTGCCTCCCCAAACCGTGCCTTGCCTTGCGTTACCCTTTCCTTGCCTTGCCGTGCATTGCCTAGCCGTGCGTTGTCGTGCATCAGCCTTGCCTTGCCTCACCGTGCCTTGCCTTGCGTTACCCTTTCCTTGCCTTGCCATGCATTGCCTAGCCGTGCGTTGCCGTGCCTCAGCCTTGTTTCCCCTTGCCGTGCCGTTCCTTCCGTTACCCTTGCCTTGCCTTGCTTTCCCTTGCCTTCCTTGCCTTCCGTTACTCTTTGCTTGCCTTCCGTGCATTGCCTAGGCTTGCGTGGTCGTGCCTTAGCCTTTTTTCGCCTTGCCAAAGCCTTGCTTGCGTTGCCTTGCTTTGCCTTGCATTCCTTGCCTTCCGTTACTCTTTGCTTGCTTTCCGTGCATTGCCTAGCCTTGCGTTGTCGTGCATTAGCCTTGCCTCCCCAAACAGTGCCTTGCTTTGCGTTACCCTTTCCTTGCCTTGCCCTGCATTGCCTAGCAATGTGTTGTCGTGCCTTAGCCTTGTTTCCCCTTGCCTTGCCGTTCCTTCCGTTACCCTTGCCTTGCCTTGGTTTCCCTTGCCTTCCTTGCCTTCCGTTACTCTTTGCTTGCCTTCCGTGCATTGCCTAGCCTTGCGTTGTCGTGCCTTAGTCTTGCCTCGCCTGACAGTGCCTTGCCTTGCGTTACCCTTTACTTGCCTTGCCGTGCACTGCCTAGCCTTGCCTTGTCGTGCATTAGCCTTGCCTTGCCTGACCGTGCCTTGCCTGGCGTTACCCTTTCCTTGCCTTGCCTTGCATTGCCTAGCCGTGCGTTGTCGTGCCTTAGCCTTGTTTCCCCTTGCCGTGCAGTTCCTTCCGTTACCCTTGCCTTGCCTTGCTTTCCCTTTTTTCCTTGGTTTCCGTTACTCTTTGCTTGCCTTCCGTGCATTGCCTAGCCTTGCGCTGTCGTGCATTATCCTTCCTTGCCTCACAGTGCCTTTCCTTGCGTTACCTTTTCCTTGGCTGGCCGTGCATTGCCTAGCCGTGCGTTGTGGTGCCTTAGCCTTGTTTCACCTTGCCATAGCCTTGCTTGCGTTGCGTTGCCTTGCTTTGCCTTGCATTCCTTGCCTTCCGTTACTCTTTGCTTGCCTTCCGTGCATTGCCTAGCCTTGCGTTGTCGTGCCTTAGCCTTGCCTCGCCTAACCGTGCCTTGCCTTGCGTTACCCTTTCCTTGCCTTGCCGTGCATTGCCTAGCCGTGCGTTGTCGTGCATTAGCCTCGCCTTGCCTTACCGTGCCTTCCCTTGCGTTACCCTTTCCTTGCCTTGCCGTGCATTGCTTAGCCTTGCGTTGCCGTGCCTTAGCCTTGTTTCCCCTTGCCGTGCCGTGCCTTTTGTTACACTTGCCTTGCCTTGCTTTGCCTTGCCTTCCTTTCCTTCCGTTACTCTTTCCTTGCCGAGCCGTGCACTGCGTAGCCTTGCGTTGTCGTGCATTACCCTTGCCTCGCCTGACCGTGCCTTGCCTTGCGTTATCCTTTCCTTGCCTTGCCGTACATTGCCTAGCCCTGCGTTGTCGTGCCTTAGCCTTGTTTACCCTTACCGTGCCGTTCCTTCCGTTACCCTTGGGTTGCCTTGCTTTCCCTTGCCTTCCTTGCGTTCCGTTACTCTTTGCTTGCCTTTCGTGCATTGCCTAGCCTTGCGTTGTCGTGCCTTAGCCTTGCCTCGGCTGACCGTGCCTTGCCTTCCGTTACCGTTTCCTTGCCTTGCCGTGAATTGCCTAGCCGTGCGTTGTCGTGCAGCAGCCTTGCCTTGCATCACCGTGCCTTGCCTTGCGTTACCCTTTCCTTGCCTTGCCGTGCATTGCCTAGCCGTGCGTTGTCGTGCCTTAGCCTTGTTTCCCCTTGCCGTGCCCTTCCTTCCGGTACCCTTGCCTTGCCTTACTTTCCCTTGCCTTCCTTGGTTTCCGTTACTCGTTGCTTGCCTTCCGTGCATTGCTTAGCCTTGCGCTGTCGTGCATTAGCCCTGCCTTTCCTCACAGTGCCTTGCCTTGCGTTACCTTTTCCTTGGCTGGCCGTGCATTGCCTAGCCGTGCGTTGTGGTGCCTTAGCCTTTTTTCACCTTGCGATAGCCTTGCTTGCTTTGGCTTGCTTTGCCTTGCCTTCCTTCCATTCCGTTACTCTTTGCTTGCCTTCCGTGCATTGCCTAGCCTTGCTTTGTCGTGCCTTAGCCTTTTTTCACTTTGCCATAGCCTTGCTTGCGTTGCCTTGCTTTGCCTTGCATTCCTTGCCTTCCGTTACTCTTTGCTTGCCTTCCGTGCATTTCCTAGCCTTGCGTTGTCGTGCCTTAGCCTTGCCTCGCCTGACCGTGCCTTGCCTTGCGTTACCCTTTCCTTGCCTTGCCGTGCATTGCCTAGCCCTTCATTACCGTGCATTAGCCTTGTTTCCCCTTACCGTGCCGTTCCTTCCGTTACCCTTGCCTTCCCCTGCTTTCCCTTGCCTTCCTTGCATTCCGTTACTCTTTGCTTGCCTTCCGTGCATTGCCTAACCGTGCGTTGTCGTGCATCAGCCTTGCCTTGCCTCACCGTGCCTTGCCTTGCGTTACCCTTTCCTTGCCTTGCCGTGCATTGCCTAGCCCTGCGTTTTCGTGCCTTAGCCTTGTTTCCCCTTACCGTGCCGTTCCTTCCGTTACCCTTGCCTTCCCCTGTTTCCCTTGCCTTCCTTGCCTTCCGTTACTCTTTGCTTGCCTTCCGTGCATTGCCTAGCCTTGCGTTGTCGTGCCTTAGCCTTGCCTCGCCTGACCGTGCCTTGCCTTGCGTTACCCTTTCCTTGCCTTGCCGTGCATTGCCTAGCCGTGCGTTTTCGTGCATCAGCCTTGCCTTGCCTCACCGTGCCTTGCCTTGCGTTACCCTTTCCTTGCCTTGCCCTGCATTGCCTAGCCCTGTGTTGTCGTGCCTTAGCCTTGTTTCCCCTTACCGTGCCGTTTTTTGCGTTACCCTTGATTTCCCCTGCTTTCCTTTGCATTCCTTCCCTTCCGTTACTCTTTGCTTGCCTTCCGTGCATTTCCTAGCCTTGCGTTGTCGTGCCTTAGCCTTGTTTCCCCTTGCCGTGCCGTGCCTGTTGTTACACTTGACTTGCCATGCTTTGCCTTGCCTTCCTTTCCTTCCGTTACTCTGTCCTTGCCTAGCCGTGCACTGCCTAGCCTTGCGATGTCGTGCATTAGCTTTGCCTCGCCTGACAGTGCCTTGCCTTGCGTTACCCTTTCCTTGCCTTGCCGTGCATTGCCTAGCCTTGCGTTGCCGTACCTTAGCCTTGTTTCCCCTTGCCGAGCCGTTCCTTCCGTTATCCTTGACTTGCCTTGGTTTCCCTTGCCTTCCTTGCCTTCCGTTACTCTTTGCTTGCCTTCCGTGCATTGCCGAGCCTTGCGTTGTCGTGCATTAGCCTTGCCACGCCTGACCGTGCCTTGCCTTGCGTTACCCTTTCCTTGCCTTGCCGTGCATTGCCTAGCCGTGCGTTGTCGTACATTAGCCTTGTCTTGCCTTACCGTGCCTTGCCTTGCGTTACCCTTTCCTTGCTTGGCCGTGCATTGCCTAGCCGTGCGTTGCGGTTCCTTAGCCTTGTTTCCCCTTGCCGTGCCTTGCCTTTTGTTACACTTGCCTTGCCTTGCTTTGCCTTGCCTTCCTTTCCTTCCGTTACTCTTTCCTTGCCTAGCCGTTCACTGCCTAGCCTTGCGTTGTCGTGCATTAGCCTTGCCTCCCCAAACCGTGCCTTGCCTTGCGTTACCATTTCCTTGCCTTGCCCTGCATTGCCCAGCCCTGTGTTGTCGTGCCTTAGTCTTGTTTGCCCTTACCGTGCCGTTCCTTCCGTTACCCTTGCCTTGCCCTTCTTTCCCTAGCCTTCCTTGGTTTCCGTTACTGTTTCCTTGCCTTCCGTGCATTGCTTAGCCTTGCGCTGTCGTGCATTAGCCTTGCCTTGCCTCACAGTGCCTTGCCTTGCGTTTCCTTTTCCTTGACTGGCCGTGCATTGCCTAGCCGTGCGTTGTGGTGCCTTAGCCTTGTTTCACCTTGCCATAGCTTTGCTTGTTTTGCCTTGCTTTGCCTTGCCTTCCTTCCATTCCGTTACTCTTTGCTTGCCTTCCGTGCATTGCCTAGACTTGCGTTGTCGTGCCTTAGCCTTTTTTCACCTTGCCATAGCCTTGCTTGCGTTGCCTTGCTTTGCCTTGCCTTCCTTGCCTTCCGTTACTCTTTGCTTGCCTTCCGTGCATTGCCTAGCCTTGGGTTGTCGTGCATTACACTTGCCTCTCCTGACCGTGCCTTGCCTTGCGTTACCCTTTCTTTGCCTTGCCGTGCATTGCCTAGCCGTGCGTTGTCGTGCATCAGCCTTGCCTTGCCTCACCGTGCCTTGCCTTGCGTTACCCTTTCCTTGCCTTGCCGTGCATTGCCTAGCCCTGCGTTGTCGTTCCTTAGCCTTGTTTCCCCTTAACGTGCGGTTCCTTCCGTTACCCTTGCCTGCCCCTGCTTTCCCTTGCCTTCCTTGCCTTCCGTTACTCTTTGCTTGCCTTCCGTGCATTGCCTAGCCTTGCGTTGTCGTGCCTTAGCCTTTCCTCGACTGACCGTGCCTTGCCTTGCGTTACCCTTTCCTTGCCTTGCCGTGCATTGCCTAGCCGTGCGTTGTCGTGCATCAGCCTTGCCTTGCCTCACCGTGCCTTGCCTTGCGTTACCCTTTCCTTGCCTTGCCGTGCATTGCCTAGCCGTGCGTTGCCGTTCCTTAACCTTGTTTCCCCTTGCCGTGCCGTTCATTCCGTTACCCTTGCCTTGCCTTGCTTTCCCTTGCCTTCCTTGCCTTCCGTTACTCTTTGCTTGCCTTCCGTGCATTGCCTAGCCTTGCGTTGTCGTGCATTAGCCTTGCCTCCCCAACCCGTGCCTTGCCTTGCGTTACCCTTTCCTTGCCTTGCCGTGCATTGCCTAGCCGTGCGTTGCCGTGCCTTAGCCTTGTTTCCCCTTACCGTGCCGTTCCTTTCGTTACCCTTGCCTTCCCCTGCTTTCCTTTGCATTCCTTGCCTTCCGTTACTCTTTGCTTGCCTTCCGTGCATTGCCTAGCCGTGCGTTGCCGTTCCTTAGCCTTGTTTCCCCTTGCCGTGCCTTGCCTTTTATTACACTTGCATTGCCGTGCTTTGCCTTGCCTTTCTTTCCTTCCGTTACTCTTTCCTTGCCTAGCCGTGCACTGCCTAGCCTTGCGTTGTCGTGCATTAGCCTTGCCTCCCCAAACAGTGCCTTGCCTTGCGTTACCATTTCCTTGCCTTGCCCTGCATTGCCCAGCCCTGTGTTGTCGTGCCTTAGTCTTGTTTGCCCTTACCGTGCCGTTCCTTCCGTTACCCTTGCCTTCCCCTTCTTTCCCTAGACTTCCTTGCCTTCCGTTACTCTTTGCTTGCCTTCCGTGCATTGCCTAGCCCTGAGTTGCCGTACCTTAGCCTTGTTTCCCCTTGCCGAGCCGTTCCTTCCGTTACCCTTGCCTTGCCTTGCTTTCCCTTGCCTTCCTTGCCTTCCGTTACTCTTTGCTTGCCTTACCGTGCCTTGCCTTGCGTTACCCTTTCCTTGCCTGGCCGTGCATTGCCTAGCCGTGCGTTGCCGTTCCTTAGCCTTGTTTCCCCTTGCCGTGCCTTGCCTTTTGTTACACTTGCCTTGCCTTGCTTTGCCTTGCCTTCCTTTCCTTCCGTTACTCTTTCCTTGCCTAGCGGTGCACTGCCTATCCTTGGGTTGTCGTGCATTAGCCTTGCCTCCCCAAACCGTGCCTTGCCTTGCGTTACCCTTTCTTTGCCTTGCCGTGCATTGCCTAGCCGTGCGTTGTCGTGCATCAGCCTTGCCTTGCCTCACCGTGCCTTGCCTTGCGTTACCCTTTCCTTGCCTTGCCGTGCATTGCCTAGCCGTGCGTTTCCGTGCCTCAGCCTTGTTTCCCCTTGCCGTGCCGTTCCTTCCATTACCCTTGCCTTGCCTTGCTTTCCCTTGCCTTCCTTACCTTCCGTTACTCTTTGCTTGCCTTCAGTGCATTGCCTAGCCTTGCGTGGTCGTGCCTTAGCCTTTTTTCACCTTGCCATAGCCTTGCTTGCGTTGCCTTGCTTGGCCTTGCCTTCCTTGCCTTCCGTTACTCTTTGCTTGCCTTCCGTGCATTGCCTAGGCTTGCGTGGTCGTGCCTTAGCCTTTTTTCGCCTTGCCAAAGCCTTGCTTGCGTTGCCTTGCTTTGCCTTGCATTCCTTGCCTTCCGTTACTCTTTGCTTGCTTTCCGTGCATTGCCTAGCCTTGCGTTGTCGTGCATTAGCCTTGCCTCCCCAAACAGTGCCTTGCCTTGCGTTACCCTTTCCTTGCCTTGCCCTGCATTGCCTAGCCTTGCGTTGTCGTGCATTAGCCTTGCCTCACCAAACCGTGCCGTTCCTTCCGTTACCCTTGCCTTGCCTTGCTTTCCCTTGCTTTCCTTGACTTCCGTTAGTCTTTTCTATCCTTCCGTGCATTGCCTAGCCTTGCGTTGTCGTGCCTTAGTCTTGCCTCGCCTGACAGTGCCTTGCCGTGCACTGCCTAGCCTTGCCTTGTCGTTCATTAGCCTTGCCTTGCCTGACCGTGCCTTGCCGGGCGTTACCCTTTCCTTGCCTTGCCTTGCATTGCCCAGCCGTGCGTTGTCGTGCCTTAGCCTTGTTTCCCCTTGCCGTGCAGTTCCTTCCGTTACCCTTGCCTTGCCTTGCTTTCCCTTTTTTTCCTTGGTTTCCGTTACTCTTTGCTTGCCTTCCGTGCATTGCCTAGCCTTGCGCTGTCGTGCATTATCCTTCCTTGCCTCACAGTGCCTTGCCTTGCGTTACCTTTTCCTTGGCTGGCCGTGCATTGCCTAGCCGTGCGTTGTGGTGCCTTAGCCTTGTTTCACCTTGCCATAGCCTTGCTTGCTTTGCCTTGCTTTGCCTTGCCTTCCTTCCATTCCGTTACTCTTTGCGTGCCTTCCGTGCATTGCCTAGCCTTGCGTTGTCGTGCCTTAGCCTTTTTTCACCTTGCCATAGCCTTGCTTGCGTTGCCTTGCTTTGCCTTGCATTCCTTGCCTTCCGTTACTCTTTGCTTGCCTTCCGTGCATTGCCTAGCCTTGCGTTGTCGTGCCTTAGCCTTGCCTCGCCTAACCGTGCCTTGCCTTGCGTTACCCTTTCCTTGCCTTGCCGTGCATTGCCTAGCCGTGCGTTGTCGTGCATTAGCCTCGCCTTGCCTTACCGTGCCTTCCCTTGCGTTACCCTTTCCTTGCCTTGCCGTGCATTGCTTAGCCTTGCGTTGCCGTGCCTTAGCCTTGTTTCCCCTTGCCGTGCCGTGCCTTTTGTTACACTTCCCTTGCCTTGCTTTGCCTTGCCTTCCTTTCCTTCCGTTACCCTTTCCTTGCCTAGCCGTGCACTGCGTAGCCTTTCGTTGTCGTGCATTACCCTTGCCTCGCCTGACCGTGCCTTGCCTTGCGTCACCCTTTCCTTGCCTTGCCGTGCATTGCCTAGCCCTGCGTTGTCGTGCCTTAGCCTTGTTTCCCCTTACCGTGCCGTTCCTTCCGTTACCCTTGCCTTCCCCCGCTTTCCCTTGCCTTCCTTGCGTTCCGTTACTCTCTGCTTGCCTTTCGTGCATTGCCTAGCCTTGCGTTGTCGTGCCTTAGCCTTGCCTCGGCTGACCGTGCCTTGCCTTCCGTTACCGTTTCCTTGCCTTGCCGTCCATTGCGTAGCCGTGCGTTGTCGTGCATCAGCCTTGCCTTGCCTCACCGTGCCTTGCCTTGCGTTACCCTTTCCTTGCCTTGCCGTGCATTGCCTAGCCGTGGGTTGCCGTGCCTTAGCCTTGTTTCCCCTTGCCGTGCCGTTCCTTCCGTTATCCTTGCCTTGCCTTGCTTTCCCTTGCCTTCCTTGCCTTCCGTTACTCTTTGCTTGCCTTCCGTGCATTGCCTAGACTTGCGTTGTCGTGCATTAGCCTTGCATCGCCTGACCGTGCCTTGCCTTGCGTTACCCTTTCCTTGCCTTCCGGGCATTGCCTAGCTGTGCGTTGTCGTGCATTAGCCTTGTCTTGCATTACCGTGCCTTGCCATGCGTTACCCTTTCCTTGCCTGGCCGTGCATTGCCTAGCCGTGCGTTGCCGTTCCTTAGCCTTGTTTCCCCTTGCCGTGCCTTGCCTTTTGTTACACTTGCCTAGCCTTGCTTTGCTTTGCCTTCCTTTCCTTCCGTTACTCTTTGCTTACCTTCCGTGCATTGCCTAGCCTTGCGTTGTCGTGCCTTAGCCTTGTTTCCCCTTGCCGTGCCGTGCCTGTTGTTACACTTGCCTTGCCATGCTTTGCCTTGCCTTCCTTTCCTTCCGTTACTCTTTCCTTGCCTAGCCGTGCACTGCCTAGCCTTGCGTTGTCGTGCATTAGCCTTGCCTCCCCAAACCGTGCCTTGCCGTGCGTTACCATTTCCTTGCCTTGCCCTTTATTGCCCAGCCCTGAGTTGTCGTGCCTTAGTCTTGTTTGCCCTTACCGTGCCGTTCCTTCCGTTACCCTTGCCTTCCCCTGCTTTCCCTAGCATTCCTTGCCTTCCGTTACTCTTTGCTTGCCTTCCGTGCATTGCCTAGCCTTGCGTTGTCGTGCCTTAGCCTTGCCTCGCCTGATCGTGCCTTGCCTTGCGTTACCCTTTCCTTGCCTTGCCGTGAATTGCCTAGCCGTTCGTTGTCGTGCATCAGCCTTGCCTTGCCTCACCGTGCCTTGCCTTGTGTTATCCTTACCTTGCCTTGCTTTCCCTTGCTTTCCTTGCCTTCCGTTACTCTTTGCTTTCCTTCCGTGCATTGCCTAGCCTTGCGTTGTCGTGCCTTAGCCTTGCCTCGCCTGACAGTGCCTTGCCTTGCGTTACCCTTTCCTTGCCTTGCCGTGCACTGCCTAGCCTTGCGTTGTCGTGCCTTAGCCTTGCCTCGCCTGACCGTGCCTTGCCTTGCGTTACCCTTTCCTTGCCTTGCCGTGCATTGCCTAGCCGTGCGTTTTCGTGCATCAGCCTTGCCTTGCCTCACCGTGCCTTGCCTTGCGTTACCCTTTCCTTGCCTTGCCCTGCATTGCCTAGCCCTGTGTTGTCGTGCCGTAGCCTTGTTTCCCCTTACCGTGCCGTTCTTTGCGTTACCCTTGATTTCCCCTGCTTTCCTTTGCATTCCTTGCCTTCCGTTACTCTTTGCTTGCCTTCCGTGCATTGCCTAGCCTTGCGCTGTCGTGCATTAGCCTTGCCTTGCCTCAGAGTGCCTTGCCTTGCGTTACCTTTTCCTTGGCTGGCCGTGCATTGCCTAGCCGTGCGTCGTGGTGCCTTAGCCTTGTTTCACCTTGCCATCGTCTTGCTTGCTTTGCCTTGCTTTGCCTTGCATTCCTTGCCTTCCGTTACTCTTTGCTTGCCTTCCGCGCATTGCCTAGCCTTGCATTGTCCTGCCTTAGCCTTTTTTCACCTTGCCATAGCCTTGCTTGCGTTGCCTTGCTTTGCCTTGCATTCCTTGCCTTCCGTTACTCTTTGCTTGCCTTCCGTGCATTGCCTAGCCTTGCGTTGTCGTGCCTTAGCCTTGCCTCGCCAAACCGTGCCTTGCCTTGCGTTACCCTTTCCTTGCCTTGCCGTGCATTGCCTAGCCGTGCGTTGTCGTGCATCAGCCTTGCCTTGCCTCACAGTGCCTTGCCTTGCGTTACCCTTTCCTTGCCTTGCCGTGCATTGCCTAGCCGTGCGTTGCCGTGCCTTAGCCTTGTTTCCCCTTGCCGTGCCGTTCCTTCCGTTACCCTTGCCTTGCCTTGTTTTCCCTTGCCTTCCTTGCCTTCCGTTACTCTTTGCTTGCCTTCCGTGCATTGCCTAGCCTTGCGTTGTCGTGCATTAGCCTTGCCTCCCCAAACCGTGCCTTGCCTTGCGTTACCCTTTCCTTGCCTTGCCCTGCATTTCCTAGAACTGTGTTGTCGTGCCTTAGCCTTGTTTCCCCTTACCGTGCCGTTCCTTTCGTTACCCTTGCCTTCCCCTGTTTCCTTTGCTTTCCTTGCCGTCCGTTACTCTTTGCTTGCCTTCCGTGCATTGCCTAGCCTTGCGTTGTCGTGCCTTAGCCTTGTTTCCCCTTGCCGTGCCGTGCCTGTTGTTACACTTGCCTTGCCATGCTTTGCCTTGCCTTCCTTTCCTTCCGTTACTCTTTCCTTGCCTAGCCGTGCACTGCCTAGCCTTGCGTTGTCGTGCATTAGCCTTGCCTCCCCAAACCGTGCCTTGCATTGCGTTACCATTTCCTTGCCTTGCCGTGCATTGCCTAGCCCTGCGTTGCCGTGCCTTAGCCTTGTTTCCCCTTGCCGAGCCGTTCCTTCCGTTACCCTTGCCTTGCCTTGGATTCCCTTGCCTTCCTTGCCTTCCGTTACTCTTTGCTTGCCTTCCGTGCATTGCCTATCCTTGTGTTGTCGTGCATTAGCCTTGCCTCCCCAAACAGTGCCTTGCCTTGCGTTACCATTTCCTTGCCTTGCCCTGCATTGCCCAGCCCTGTGTTGTCGTGCCTTAGTCTTGTTTGCCCTTATCGTGCCGTTCCTTCCGTTACCCTTGTCTTCCCCTTCTTTCCCTAGACTTCCTTGCCTTCCGTTACTCTTTGCTTGCCTTCCGTGCATTGCCTAGCCCTGAGTTGCCGTACCTTAGCCTTGTTTCCCCTTGCCGAGCCGTTCCTTCCGTTACCCTTGCCTTGCCTTGGTTTCCCTTGCCTTCCTTGCCTTCCGTTACTCTTTGCTTGCCTTACCGTGCCTTGCCTTGCGTTACCCTTTCCTTGCCTTGCCGTGCATTGCCTAGCCGTGCGTTGCCGTGCCTCAGCCTTGTTTCCCCTTGCCGTGCCGTTCCTTCCATTACCCTTGCCTTGCCTTGCTTTCCCTTGCCTTCCTTACCTTCCGTTACTCTTTGCTTGCCTTCAGTGCATTGCCTAGCCTTGCGTGGTCGTGCCTTAGCCTTTTTTCACCTTGCCATAGCCTTGCTTGCGTTGCCTTGCTTGGCCTTGCCTTCCTTGCCTTCCGTTACTCTTTGCTTGCCTTCCGTGCATTGCCTAGGCTTGCGTGGTCGTGCCTTAGCCTTTTTTCGCCTTGCCAAAGCCTTGCTTGCGTTGCCTTGCTTTGCCTTGCATTCCTTGCCTTCCGTTACTCTTTGCTTGCTTTCCGTGCATTGCCTAGCCTTGCGTTGTCGTGCATTAGCCTTGCCTCCCCAAACAGTGCCTTGCCTTGCGTTACCCTTTCCTTGCCTTGCCCTGCATTGCCTAGCCTTGTGTTGTCGTGCCTTAGCCTTGTTTCCCCTTGCCTTGCCGTTCCTTCCGTTACCCTTGCCTTGCCTTGCTTTCCCTTGCTTTCCTTGACTTCCGTTAGTCTTTTCTATCCTTCCGTGCATTGCCTAGGCTTGCGTTGTCGTGCCTTAGCCTTGCTTCCCCTTGCCGTGCCGTGCCTGTTACACTTGCCTTGCCATGCTTTTCCTTGCCTTCCTTTCCTTCCATTACTCTTTCCTTGCCTAGCCGTGCACTGCCTAGCCTTGCGATGTCGTGCATTAGCTTTGCCTCGCGTTACAGTGCCTTTCCTTGCGTTACCCTTTCCTTGCCTTGCCGTTCATTGCCTAGCGCTGCGTTGCCTTGCCTTAGCCTTGTTTCCCCTTGCCGAGCCGTTCCTTCCGTTACCCTTTCCTTGCCTTGCCGTTCATTTCCTAGCGCTTCGTTGCCTTGCCTTAGCCTTGTTTCCCCTTGCCGTGCCTTGCCTTTTGTTACACTTGCCTTGCCTTGCTTTGCCTTGCCTTCCTTTCCTTCCGTTACTCTTTCCTTGCCTAGCCGTGCACTGCCTATCCTTGGGTTGTCGTGTATTAGCCTTGCCTCCCCAAACCGTGCCTTGCCTTGCGTTACCCTTTCCTTGCCTTGCCGTGCATTGCCTAGCCGTGCGTTGTCGTGCATCAGCCTTGCCTTGCCTCACCGTGCCTTGCCTTGCGTTACCCTTTCCTTGCCTTGCCATGCATTGCCTAGCCGTGCGTTGCCGTGCCTTAGCCTTGTTTCCCCTTGCCGTGCCGTTCCTTCCGTTACCCTTGCCTTGCCTTGCTTTCCCTTGCCTTCCTTGCCTTCCGTTACTCTTTGCTTGCCTTCCGTGCATTGCCTAGCCTTGCGTTGTCGTGCCTTAGCCATTTTTCACCTTGCCATAGCCTTGCTTGCGTTGCCTTGCTTTGCCTTGCATTCCTTGCCTTCCGTTACTCTTTGCTTGCCTTCCGTGCATTGCCTAGCCTTGCGTTGTCGTGCCTTAGCCTTGCCTCGCCTAACCGTGCCTTGCCTTGCGTTACCCTTTCCTTGCCTTGCCGTGCATTGCCTAGCCGTTCGTTGTCGTGCATCAGCCTTGCCTTGCCTCACCTTGCCTTGCCTTGTGTTACCCTTACCTTGCCTTGCTTTCCCTTGCTTTCCTTGCCTTCCGTTACTCTTTGCTTTCCTTCCGTGCATTGCCTAGCCTTGCGTTGTCGTGCCTTAGCCTTGCCTCGCCTGACAGTGCCTTGCCTTGCGTTACCCTTTCCTTGCCTTGCCGTGCACTGCCTAGCCTTGCCTTGTCGTGCATTAGCCTTGCCTGCCTGACCGTGCCTTGCCTTGCGTTACCCTTTCCTTGCCTTGCCGTGCATTGCCTAGCCGTGCGTTGTCGTGCCTTATCCTTGTTTCCCCTTGCCGTGCCCTTCCTTCCGGTACCCTTGCCTTGCCTTACTTTCCCTTGCCTTCCTTGGTTTCCGTTACTCGTTGCTTGCCTTCCGTGCATTGCTTAGCCTTGCGCTGTCGTGCATTAGCCCTGCCTTTCCTCACAGTGCCTTGCCTTGCGTTACCCTTTCCTTGGCTGGCCCTGCATTGCCTAGCCGTGCGTTGTGGTGCCTTAGCCTTGTTTCACCTTGCCATAGACTTGCTTGCTTTGCCTTGCTTTGCCTTGCCTTCCTTCCATTCCGTTACTCTTTGCTTGCCTTCCGTGCATTGCCTAGCCTTGCTTTGTCGTGCCTTAGCCTTTTTTCACTTTGCCATAGCCTTGCTTGCGTTGCCTTGCTTTGCCTTGCATTCCTTACCTTCCTTTACTCTTTGCTTGCCTTCCGTGCATTTCCTAGCCTTGCGTTGTCGTGCCTTAGCCTTGCCTCGCCTAACCGTGCCTTGCCTTGCGTTACCCTTTCCTTGCCTGGCCGTGCATTGCTTAGCCTTGCGTTGCCGTGCCTTAGCCTTGTTTCCCCTTGCCGTGCCGTGCCTTTTGTTATACTTGCCTTGCCTTGCTTTGCCTTGCCTTCCTTTCCTTCCATTACTCTTTCCTTGCCTAGCCGTGCACTGCGTAGCCTTGCTTTGTCGTGCATTACCCTTGCCTCGCCTGACCGTGCCTTGCCTTGCGTTACCCTTTCCTTGCCTTGCCGTGCATTGCGTAGCCCTGCGTTGTCGTGCCTTAGCCTTGTTTCCCCTTACCGTGCCGTTCCTTCCGTTACCCTTGCCTTCCTTGCCTTCCGTTACTCTTTGCTTGCCTTCCGTTACTCTTTGCTTGCCTTCCGTGCATTGCCTAGCCTTGCGTTGTCGTGCATTACCCTTGCCTTGCCTGACCGTGCCTTGCCTTGCGTTACCCTTTCTTTGCCTTGCCGTGCATTGCCTAGCCGTGCGTTGTCGTGCATCAGCCTTGCCTTGCCTCACCGTGCGTTGCTTTGCGTTACCCTTTCCTTGCCTTGCCGTGCATTGCCTAGCCCTGCGTTTTCGTGCCTTAGCCTTGTTTCCCCTTACCGTGCCGTTCCTTCCGTTACCCTTGCCTTCCCCTGTTTCCCTTGCCTTCCTTGCCTTCCGTTACTCTTTGCTTGCCTTCCGTGCATTGCCTAGCCTTGCGTTGTCGTGCCTTAGCCTTGCCTCGCCTGACCGTGCCTTGCCTTGCGTTACCCTTTCCTTGCCTTGCCGTGCATTGCCTAGCCGTGCGTTTTCGTGCATCAGCCTTGCCTTGCCTCACCGTGCCTTGCCTTGCGTTACCCTTTCCTTGCCTTGCCCTGCATTGCCTAGCCCTGTCTTGTCGTGCCGTAGCCTTGTTTCCCCTTACCGTGCCGTTCTTTGCGTTACCCTTGATTTCCCCTGCTTTCCTTTGCATTCCTTGCCTTCCGTTACTCTTTGCTTGCCTTCCGTGCATTTCCTAGCCTTGCGTTGTCGTGCCTTAGCCTTGTTTCCCCTTGCCGTGCCGTGCCTGTTGTTACACTTGCCTTGCCATGCTTTGCCTTGCCTTCCTTTCCTTCCGTTACTCTTTCCTTGCCTAGCCGTGCACTGCCTAGCCTTGCGATGTCGTGCATTAGCTTTGCCTCGCCTGACAGTGCCTTGCCTTGCGTTACCCTTTCCTTGCCTTGCCGTGCATTGCCTAGCCCTGCGTTGCCGTACCTTAGCCTTGTTTCCCCTTGCCGTGCCGTTCCTTCCGTTACCCTTGCCTTGCCTTGCTTTCCCTTGCCTTCCTTGCCTTCCGTTACTCTTTGCTTGCCTTCCGTGCATTGCCTAGCCTTGCGTTGTCGTGCATTAGCCTTGCCACGCCTGACCGTGCCTTGCCTTGCGTTACCCTTTCCATGCCTTGCCGTGCATTGCCTAGCCGTGCGTTGTCGTACATTAGCCTTGTCTTGCCTTACGGTGCCTTCCCTTGCGTTACACTTTCCTTGCCTGGCCGTGCATTGCCTAGCCGTGCTTTGCCGTTCCTTAGCCTTGTTTCCCCTTGCCGTGCCTTGCCTTTTGTTACACTTGCCTTGCCTTCCTTTGCCTTGTCTTCCTTTCCTTCCGTTACTCTTTCCTTGCCTAACCGTTCACTGCCTAGCCTTGCGTTGTCGTGCATTAGCTTTGCCTCCCCAAACCGTGCCTTGCCTTGCGTTACCATTTCCTTGCTTTGCCCTGCATTGCCCAGCCCTGTGTTGTCGTGCCTTAGTCTTGTTTGCACTTACCGTGCCGCTCCTTCCGTTACCCTTGCCTTCCCCTTCTTTCCCTAGCCTTCCTTGCCTTCCGTTACTCTTTGCTTGCCTTCCGTGCATTGCCTAGCCTTGCGTTGTCGTGCATTAGCCTTGCCTCCCCAAACCGTGCCTTGCCTTTCGTTACCCTTTCCTTGCCTTGCCCTGCATTGCCTAGCCCTGTGTTGTCGTGCCTTAGCCTTGTTTCCCCTTGCCGTGCCGTTCCTTCCGTTACCCTTGCCTTGCCTTGCTTTCCCTTGCTTTCCTTGCCTTCCGTTACTCTTTGCTTTCCTTCCGTGCATTGCCTAGCCTTGCGTTGTCGTGCCTTAGCCTTGCCTCGCCTGACAGTGCCTTGCCTTGCGTTACCCTTTCCTTGCCTTGCCGTGCACTGCCTAGCCGTGCCTTGTCGTGCATTAGCCTTGCCTTGCCTGACCGTGCCTTGCCTGACGTTACCCTTTCCTTGCCTTGCCGTGCATTGCCTAGCCGTGCGTTTTCGTGCCTTAGCCTTGTTTCCCCTTGCCGTAACGTTCCTTCCGTTACCCTTGCCTTGCCTTGCTTTCCCTTGCCTTCCATGGTTTCCGTTACTCTTTGCTTGCCTTCCGTGCATTGCCTAGCCTTGCGCTGTCGTGCATTAGCCTTGCCTCCCCAAACCGTGCCTTGCCTTGCGTTACCCTTTCCTTGCCTTGCCCTGCATTTCCTAGAACTGTGTTGTCGTGCCTTAGCCTTGTTTGCCCTTACCGTGCCGTTCCTTTCGTTACCCTTGCCTTCCCCTGTTTCCTTTGCTTTCCTTGCCGTCCGTTACTCTTTGCTTGCCTTCCGTGCATTGCCTAGCCTTGCGTTGTCGTGCCTTAGCCTTGTTTCCCCTTGCCGTGCCGTGCCTGTTGTTACACTTGCCTTGCCATGCTTTGCCTTGCCTTCCTTTCCTTCCGTTACTCTTTCCTTGCCTAGCCGTGCACTGCCTAGCCTTGCGTTGTCGTGCATTAGCCTTGCCTCCCCAAACCGTGCCTTGCATTGCGTTACCATTTCCTTGCCTTGCCGTGCATTGCCTAGCCCTGCGTTGCCGTGCCTTAGCCTTGTTTCCCCTTGCCGAGCCGTTCCTTCCGTTACCCTTGCCTTGCCTTGGATTCCCTTGCCTTCCTTGCCTTCCGTTACTCTTTGCTTGCCTTCCGTGCATTGCCTATCCTTGTGTTGTCGTGCATTAGCCTTGCCTCCCCAAACAGTGCCTTGCCTTGCGTTACCATTTCCTTGCCTTGCCCTGCATTGCCCAGCCCTGTGTTGTCGTGCCTTAGTCTTGTTTGCCCTTATCGTGCCGTTCCTTCCGTTACCCTTGTCTTCCCCTTCTTTCCCTAGACTTCCTTGCCTTCCGTTACTCTTTGCTTGCCTTCCGTGCATTGCCTAGCCCTGAGTTGCCGTACCTTAGCCTTGTTTCCCCTTGCCGAGCCGTTCCTTCCGTTACCCTTGCCTTGCCTTGGTTTCCCTTGCCTTCCTTGCCTTCCGTTACTCTTTGCTTGCCTTACCGTGCCTTGCCTTGCGTTACCCTTTCCTTGCCTGGCCGTGCATTGCGTAGCCGTGCGTTGCCGTGCCTTAGCCTTGTTTCCCCTTGCCGTGCCGTTCCTTCCATTACCCTTGCCTTGCCTTGCTTTCCCTTGCCTTCCTTACCTTCCGTTACTCTTTGCTTGCCTTCAGTGCATTGCCTAGCCTTGCGTGGTCGTGCCTTAGCCTTTTTTCACCTTGCCATAGCCTTGCTTGCGTTGCCTTGCTTGGCCTTGCCTTCCTTGCCTTCCGTTACTCTTTGCTTGCCTTCCGTGCATTGCCTAGGCTTGCGTGGTCGTGCCTTAGCCTTTTTTCGCCTTGCCAAAGCCTTGCTTGCGTTGCCTTGCTTTGCCTTGCATTCCTTGCCTTCCGTTACTCTTTGCTTGCTTTCCGTGCATTGCCTAGCCTTGCGTTGTCGTGCATTAGCCTTGCCTCCCCAAACAGTGCCTTGCCTTGCGTTACCCTTTCCTTGCCTTGCCGTGCATTGCCTAGCCTTGCGTTGTCGTGCCTTAGCCTTGTTTCCCCTTGCCTTGCCGTGCCTTCCGTTACCCTTGCCTTGCCTTGCTTTGCCTTGCTTTCCTTGACTTCCGTTAGTCTTTTCTATCCTTCCGTGCATTGCCTAGGCTTGCGTTGTCGTGCCTTAGCCTTGCTTCCCCTTGCCGTGCCGTGCCTGTTACACTTGCCTTGCCATGCTTTTCCTTGCCTTCCTTTCCTTCCATTACTCTTTCCTTGCCTAGCCGTGCACTGCCTAGCCTTGCGATGTCGTGCATTAGCTTTGCCTCGCGTGACAGTGCCTTTCCTTGCGTTACCCTTTCCTTCCCTTGCCGTTCATTGCCTAGCGCTGCGTTGCCTTGCCTTAGCCTTGTTTCCCCTTGCCGAGCCGTTCCTTCCGTTACCCTTTCCTTGCCTTGCCGTTCATTGCCTAGCGCTGCGTTGCCTTGCCTTAGCCTTGTTTCCCCTTGCCGTGCCTTGCCTTTTGTTACACTTGCCTTGCCTTGCTTTGCCTTGCCTTCCTTTCCTTCCGTTACTCTTTCCTTGCCTAGCCGTGCACTGCCTATCCTTGGGTTGTCGTGTATTAGCCTTGCCTCCCCAAACCGTGCCTTGCCTTGCGTTACCCTTTCCTTGCCTTGCCGTGCATTGCCTAGCCGTGCGTTGTCGTGCATCAGCCTTGCCTTGCCTCACCGTGCCTTGCCTTGCGTTACCCTTTCCTTGCCTTGCCATGCATTGCCTAGCCGTGCGTTGCCGTGCCTCAGCCTTGTTTCCCCTTGCCGTGCCGTTCCTTCCGTTACCCTTGCCTTGCCTTGCTTTCCCTTGCCTTCCTTGCCTTCCGTTACTCTTTGCTTGCCTTCCGTGCATTGCCTAGCCTTGCGTTGTCGTGCCTTAGCCTTTTTTCACCTTGCCATAGCCTTGCTTGCGTTGCCTTGCTTTGCCTTGCATTCCTTGCCTTCCGTTACTCTTTGCTTGCCTTCCGTGCATTGCCTAGCCTTGCGTTGTCGTGCCTTAGCCTTGCCTCGCCTAACCGTGCCTTGCCTTGCGTTACCCTTTCCTTGCCTTGCCGTGCATTGCCTAGCCGTTCGTTGTCGTGCATCAGCCTTGCCTTGCCTCACCGTGCCTTGCCTTGTGTTACCCTTACCTTGCCTTGCTTTCCCTTGCTTTCCTTGCCTTCCGTTACTCTTTGCTTTCCTTCCGTGCATTGCCTAGCCTTGCGTTGTCGTGCCTTAGCCTTGCCTCGCCTGACAGTGCCTTGCCTTGCGTTACCCTTTCCTTGCCTTGCCGTGCACTGCCTAGCCTTGCCTTGTCGTGCATTAGCCTTGCCTTGCCTGACCGTGCCTTGCCTAGCGTTACCCTTTCCTTGCCTTGCCGTGCATTGCCTAGCCGTGCGTTGTCGTGCCTTATCCTTGTTTCCCCTTGCCGTGCCCTTCCTTCCGGTACCCTTGCCTTGCCTTACTTTCCCTTGCCTTCCTTGGTTTCCGTTACTCGTTGCTTGCCTTCCGTGCATTGCTTAGCCTTGCGCTGTCGTGCATTAGCCCTGCCTTTCCTCACAGTGCCTTGCCTTGCGTTACCCTTTCCTTGGCTGGCCCTGCATTGCCTAGCCGTGCGTTGTGGTGCCTTAGCCTTGTTTCACCTTGCCATAGACTTGCTTGCTTTGCCTTGCTTTGCCTTGCCTTCCTTCCATTCCGTTACTCTTTGCTTGCCTTCCGTGCATTGCCTAGCCTTGCTTTGTCGTGCCTTAGCCTTTTTTCACTTTGCCATAGCCTTGC
Source organism: Macrotis lagotis (assembly GCF_037893015.1). Lineage (NCBI taxonomy): Eukaryota > Metazoa > Chordata > Mammalia > Peramelemorphia > Peramelidae > Macrotis > Macrotis lagotis. Next base: position 126,785 of record NW_027422189.1, on the reverse strand, counting down.
TTGCGTTGCCTTGCTTTGCCTTGCATTCCTTACCTTCCTTTACTCTTTGCTTGCCTTCCGTGCATTTCCTAGCCTTGCGTTGTCGTGCCTTAGCCTTGCCTCGCCTAACCGTGCCTTGCCTTGCGTTACCCTTTCCTTGCCTGGCCGTGCATTGCCTAGCCTTGCGTTGTCGTGCCTTAGCCTTGTTTCCCCTTGCCGTGCCGTGCCTTTTGTTATACTTGCCTTGCCTTGCTTTGCCTTGCCTTCCTTTCCTTCCGTTACTCTTTCCTTGCCTAGCCGTGCACTGCGTAGCCTTGCTTTGTCGTGCATTACCCTTGCCTCGCCTGACCGTGCCTTGCCTTGCGTTACCCTTTCCTTGCCTTGCCGTGCATTGCGTAGCCCTGCGTTGTCGTGCCTTAGCCTTGTTTCCCCTTACCGTGCCGTTCCTTCCGTTCCCTTGCCTTCCTTGCCTTCCGTTACTCTTTGCTTGCCTTCCGTTACTCTTTGCTTGCCTTCCGTGCATTGCCTAGCCTTGCGTTGTCGTGCATTAGCCTTGCCTTGCCTCACCGTGCCTTGCCTTGCGTTACCCTTTCTTTGCCTTGCCGTGCATTGCCTAGCCGTGCGTTGTCGTGCATCAGCCTTGCCTTGCCTCACCGTGCGTTGCTTTGCGTTACCCTTTCCTTGCCTTGCCGTGCATTGCCTAGCCCTGCGTTTTCGTGCCTTAGCCTTGTTTCCCCTTACCGTGCCGTTCCTTCCGTTACCCTTGCCTTCCCCTGTTCCCTTGCCTTCCTTGCCTTCCGTTACTCTTTGCTTGCCTTCCGTGCATTGCCTAGCCTTGCTTTGTCGTGCCTTAGCCTTGCCTCGCCTGACCGTGCCTTGCCTTGCGTTACCCTTTCCTTGCCTTGCCGTGCATTGCCTAGCCGTGCGTTTTCGTGCATTAGCCTTGCCTTGCCTCACCGTGCCTTGCCTTGCGTTACCCTTTCCTTGCCTTGCCCTGCATTGCCTAGCCCTGTGTTGTCGTGCCGTAGCCTTGTTTCCCCTTACCGTGCCGTTCTTTGCGTTACCCTTGATTTCCCCTGCTTTCCTTTGCATTCCTTGCCTTCCGTTACTCTTTGCTTGCCTTCCGTGCATTTCCTAGCCTTGCGTTGTCGTGCCTTAGCCTTGTTTCCCCTTGCCGTGCCGTGCCTGTTGTTACACTTGCCTTGCCATGCTTTGCCTTGCCTTCCTTTCCTTCCGTTACTCTTTCCTTGCCTAGCCGTGCACTGCCTAGCCTTGCGATGTCGTGCATTAGCTTTGCCTCGCCTGACAGTGCCTTGCCTTGCGTTACCCTTTCCTTGCCTTGCCGTGCATTGCCTAGCCCTGCGTTGCCGTACCTTAGCCTTGTTTCCCCTTGCCGTGCCGTTCCTTCCGTTACCCTTGACTTGCCTTGGTTTCCCTTGCCTTCCTTGCCTTCCGTTACTCTTTGCTTGCCTTCCGTGCATTGCCTAGCCTTGCGTTGTCGTGCATTAGCCTTGCCACGCCTGACCGTGCCTTGCCTTGCGTTACCCTTTCCATGCCTTGCCGTGCATTGCCTAGCCGTGCGTTGTCGTACATTAGCCTTGTCTTGCCTTACGGTGCCTTCCCTTGCGTTACACTTTCCTTGCCTGGCCGTGCATTGCCTAGCCGTGCGTGGCCGTTCCTTAGCCTTGTTTCCCCTTGCCGTGCCGTGCCTTTTGTTACACTTGCCTTGCCTTCCTTTGCCTTGTCTTCCTTTCCTTTCGTTAATCTTTCCTTGCCTAGCCGTGCACTGCCTAGCCTTGCGTTGTCGTGCATTAGCCTTGCCTACCCAAAACGTGCCTTGCCTTGCGTTACCATTTCCTTGCTTTGCCCTGCATTGCCCAGCCCTGTGTTGTCGTGCCTTAGTCTTGTTTGCCCTTACCGTGCCGCTCCTTCCGTTACCCTTGCCTTGCCCTTCTTTCCCTAGCCTTCCTTGGTTTCCGTTACTCTTTGCTTGCCTTCCGTGCATTGCTTAGCCTTGCGTTGTCGTGCCTTAGCCTTGCCTCCCCTGACCGTGCCTTGCCTTTCGTTACCCTTTCCTTGCCTTGCCCTGCATTGCCTAGCCCTGTGTTGTCGTGCCTTAGCCTTGTTTCCCCTTGCCGTGCCGTTCCTTCCGTTACCCTTGCCTTGCCTTGCTTTCCCTTGCTTTCCTTGCCTTCCGTTACTCTTTGCTTTCCTTCCGTTCATTGCCTAGCCTTGCGTTGTCGTGCCTTAGCCTTGCGTCGCCTGACAGTGCCTTGCCTTGCGTTACCCTTTCCTTGCCTTGCCGTGCACTGCCTAGCCTTGCCTTGTCGTGCATTAGCCTTGCCTTGCCTGACCGTGCCTTGCCTGACGTTACCCTTTCCTTGCCTTGCCGTGCATTGCCTAGCCGTGCGTTGTCGTGCCTTAGCCTTGTTTCCCCTTGCCGTAACGTTCCTTCCGTTACCCTTGCCTTGCCTTGCTTTCCCTTGCCTTCCTTGCCTTCCGTTACTCTTTGCTTGCCTTCCGTGCATTGCCTACCCTTGCGTTGTCGTGCATTAGCCTTGCCTTGCCTCACCGTGCCTTGCCTTGCGTTACCTTTTCCTTGGCTGGCCGTGCATTGCCTAGCCGTGCGTTGTGGTGCCTTAGCCTTGTTTTACCTTGCCATAGCCTTGCTTGCTTTGCCTTGCTTTGCCTTGCCTTCCTTCCATTCCGTTACTCTTTGCTTGCCTTCCGTGCATTGCCTAGCCTTGCGTTGTCCTGCCTTAGCCTTTTTTCACCTTGCCATAGCCTTGCTTGCGTTGCCTTGCTTTGCCTTGCATTCCTTGCCTTCCGTTACTCTTTGCTTGCCTTCCGTGCATTGCCTAGCCTTGCGTTGTCGTGCCTTAGCCTTGCCTCGCCTAACCGTGCCTTGCCTTGCGTTACCCTTTCCTTGCCTTGCCGTGCATTGCCTAGCCGTGCGTTGTCGTGCATTAGACTCGCCTTGCCTTACCGTGCCTTGACTTGCGTTACCCTTTCCTTGCCTGGCCGTGCATTGCTTAGCCTTGCGTTGCCGTGCCTTAGCCTTGTTTCCCCTTGCCGTGCCGTGCCTTTTGTTACACTTGCCTTGCCTTGCTTTGCCTTGCCTTCCTTTCCTTCCGTTACTCTTTCCTTGCCTAGCCGTGCACTGCGTAGCCTTGCGTTGTCGTGCATTACCCTTGCCTCGCCTGACCGTGCCTTGCCTTGCGTTACCCTTTCCTTGCCTTGCCGTGCATTGCCTAGCCGTGCGTTGTCGTGCCTTAGCCTTGTTTCCACTTGCCGTGCCGTTCCTTCCGTTACCCTTGCCTTGCCTTGCTTTCCCTTGCCTTCCTTGTTTTCCGTTACTCTTTGCTTGCCTTCCGTGCATTGCCTAGCCTTGCGCTGTCGTGCATTAGCCTTGCCTTGCCTCACAGTGCCTTGCCTTGCGTTACCTTTTCCTTGGCTGGCCGTGCATTGCCTAGCCGTGCGTTGTGGTGCCTTAGCCTTGTTTCACCTTGCCATAGCCTTGCTTGCGTTGCCTTGCTTTGCCTTGCATTCCTTGCCTTCCGTTACTCTTTGCTTGCCGTCCGTGCATTGCCTAGCCTTGCGTTGTCGTGCCTTAGCCTTGCCTCGCCTAACCGTGCCTTGCCTTGCGTTACCCTTTCCTTGCCTTGCCGTGCATTGCCTAGCCGTGCGTTGTCGTGCATTAGCCTCCCCTTGCCTTACCGTGCATTGCCTTGCGTTACCCTTTCCTTGCCTGGCCGTGCATTGCTTAGCCTTGCGTTGCCGTGCCTTAGCTCTGTTTCCCCTTGCCGTGCCGTGCCTTTCGTTACCCTTGCCTTCCCTTGCTTTCCCTTGCCTTCCTTGCCTTCCGTTACTCTTTGCTTGCCTTCCGTGCATTGCCTAGCCTTGTGTTGTCGTGCCTTAGCCTTGTTTCCCCTTGCCGTGCCGTGCCTTTTGTTACACTTGCCTTGCCTTGCTTTCCGTTACTCTTTCCTTGCCTTGCCGTGCATTGCGTAGCCTTGCGTTGTCGTGCATTACCCTTGCCTCGCCTGACCGTGCCTTGCCTTGCGTTACCCTTTCCTTGCCTTGCCGTGCATTGCCTAGCCCTTCATTACCGTGCATTAGCCTTGTTTCCCCTTGCCGAGCCGTTCCTTCCGTTACCCTTCCCTTCCCCTGCTTTCCCTTGCCTTCCTTGCCTTCCGTTACTCTTTGCTTGCCTTCCGTGCATTGCCTAGCCTTGCGTTGTCGTGCATTAGCCTTGCCTCGCCTGACCGTGCCTTGCGTTGCGTTACCCTTTCCTTGCCTTGCCGTGCATTGCCTAGCCGTGCGTTGTCGTGCATCAGCCTTGCCTTGCCTCACCGTGCCTTGCCTTGCGTTACCCTTTCCTTGCCTTGCCGTGCATTGCCTAGCCGTGCGTTGTCGTGCCTTAGCCTTGTTTCCCCTTGTCGTGCCATTCCTTCCGTTACCCTTGCCTTGCCTTGCTTTCCCTTGCCTTCCTTGCCTTCCGTTACTCTTTGCTTGCCTTCCGTGCATTGCCTAGCCTTGCGTTGTCGTGCCTTAGCCTTGCCTTACCAAACCGTCCTTGCCTTGCCCTGCATTGCCTAGCCCTGTGTTGTCGTGCCTTAGCCTTGTTTCCCCTTACCGTGCCGTTCCTTTCGTTACCCTTGCCTTCCCCTGCTTTCCTTTGCATTCCTTGCCTTCCGTTACTCTTTGCTTGCCTTCCGTGCATTGCCTAGGCTTGCGTTGTCGTGCCTTAGCCTTGCTTCCCCTTGCCGTGCCGTGCCTGTTACACTTGCCTTGCCATGCTTTTCCTTGCCTTCCTTTCCTTCCATTACTCTTTCCTTGCCTAGCCGTGCACTGCCTAGCCTTGCGATGTCGTGCATTAGCTTTGTCTCGCGTGACAGTGCCTTGCCTTGCGTTACCCTTTCCTTGCCTTGCCGTGCATTGCCTAGCCCTGCGTTGCCTTGCCTTAGCCTTGTTTCCCCTTGCCGAGCCGTTCCTTCCGTTACCCTTTCCTTGCCTTGCCGTGCATTGCCTAGCGCTGCGTTGCCTTGCCTTAGCCTTGTTTCCCCTTGCCGTGCCTTGCCTTTTGTTACACTTGCCTTGCCTTGCTTTGCCTTGCCTTCCTTTCCTTCCGTTACTCTTTCCTTGCCTAGCCGTGCACTGCCTATCCTTGGGTTGTCGTGTATTAGCCTTGCCTCCCCAAACCGTGCCTTGCCTTGCGTTACCCTTTCCTTGCCTTGCCGTGCATTGCCTAGCCGTGCGTTGTCGTGCATCAGCCTTGCCTTGCCTCACCGTGCCTTGCCTCGCGTTACCCTTTCCTTGCCTTGCCATGCATTGCCTAGCCGTGCGTTGCCGTGCCTCAGCCTTGTTTCCCCTTGCCGTGCCGTTCCTTCCGTTACCCTTGCCTTGCCTTGCTTTCCCTTGCCTTCCTTGCCTTCCGTTACTCTTTGCTTGCCTTCCGTGCATTGCCTAGCCTTGCGTTGTCGTGCCTTAGCCTTTTTTCACCTTGCCATAGCCTTGCTTGCGTTGCCTTGCTTTGCCTTGCATTCCTTGCCTTCCGTTACTCTTTGCTTGCCTTCCGTGCATTGCCTAGCCTTGCGTTGTCGTGCCTTAGCCTTGCCTCGCCTAACCGTGCCTTGCCTTGCGTTACCCTTTCCTTGCCTTGCCGTGCATTGCCTAGCCGTTCGTTGTCGTGCATCAGCCTTGCCTTGCCTCACCGTGCCTTGCCTTGTGTTACCCTTACCTTGCCTTGCTTTCCCTTGCTTTCCTTGCCTTCCGTTACTCTTTGCTTTCCTTCCGTGCATTGCCTAGCCTTGCGTTGTCGTGCCTTAGCCTTGCCTCGCCTGACAGTGCCTTGCCTTGCGTTACCCTTTCCTTGCCTTGCCGTGCACTGCCTAGCCTTGCCTTGTCGTGCATTAGCCTTGCCTTGCCTGACCGTGCCTTGCCTAGCGTTACCCTTTCCTTGCCTTGCCGTGCATTGCCTAGCCGTGCGTTGTCGTGCCTTATCCTTGTTTCCCCTTGCCGTGCCCTTCCTTCCGGTACCCTTGCCTTGCCTTACTTTCCCTTGCCTTCCTTGGTTTCCGTTACTCGTTGCTTGCCTTCCGTGCATTGCTTAGCCTTGCGCTGTCGTGCATTAGCCCTGCCTTTCCTCACAGTGCCTTGCCTTGCGTTACCCTTTCCTTGGCTGGCCCTGCATTGCCTAGCCGTGCGTTGTGGTGCCTTAGCCTTGTTTCACCTTGCCATAGACTTGCTTGCTTTGCCTTGCTTTGCCTTGCCTTCCTTCCATTCCGTTACTCTTTGCTTGCCTTCCGTGCATTGCCTAGCCTTGCTTTGTCGTGCCTTAGCCTTTTTTCACCTTGCCATAGCCTTGCTTGCGTTGCCTTGCTTTGCCTTGCATTCCTTGCCTTCCGTTACTCTTTGCTTGCCTTCCGTGCATTTCCTAGCCTTGCGTTGTCGTGCCTTAGCCTTGCCTCGCCTAACCGTGCCTTGCCTTGCGTTACCCTTTCCTTGCCTGGCCGTGCATTGCTTAGCCTTGCGTTGCCGTGCCTTAGCCTTGTTTCCCCTTGCCGTGCCGTGCCTTTTGTTATACTTGCCTTGCCTTGCTTTGCCTTGCCTTCCTTTCCTTCCATTACTCTTTCCTTGCCTAGCCGTGCACTGCGTAGCCTTGCTTTGTCGTGCATTACCCTTGCCTCGCCTGACCGTGCCTTGCCTTGCGTTACCCTTTCCTTGCCTTGCCGTGCATTGCGTAGCCCTGCGTTGTCGTGCCTTAGCCTTGTTTCCCCTTACCGTGCCGTTCCTTCCGTTACCCTTGCCTTCCTTGCATTCCTTGCCTTCCGTTACTCTTTGCTTGCCTTCCGTTACTCTTTGCTTGCCTTCCGTGCATTGCCTAGCCTTGCGTTGTCGTGCATTAGCCTTGCCTTGCCTCACCGTGCCTTGCCTTGCGTTACCCTTTCTTTGCCTTGCCGTGCATTGCCTAGCCGTGCGTTGTCGTGCATCAGCCTTGCCTTGCCTCACCGTGCGTTGCTTTGCGTTACCCTTTCCTTGCCTTGCCGTGCATTGCCTAGCCCTGCGTTGTCGTGCCTTAGCCTTGTTTCCCCTTACCGTGCCGTTCCTTCCGTTACCCTTGCCTTCCCCTGTTTCCCTTGCCTTCCTTGCCTTCCGTTACTCTTTGCTTGCCTTCCGTGCATTTCCTAGCCTTGCGTTGTCGTGCCTTAGCCTTGTTTCCCCTTGCCGTGCCGTGCCTGTTGTTACACTTGCCTTGCCATGCTTTGCCTTGCCTTCCTTTCCTTCCGTTACTCTTTCCTTGCCTAGCCGTGCACTGCCTAGCCTTGCGATGTCGTGCATTAGCTTTGCCTCGCCTGACAGTGCCTTGCCTTGCGTTACCCTTTCCTTGCCTTGCCGTGCATTGCCTAGCCCTGCGTTGCCGTACCTTAGCCTTGTTTCCCCTTGCCGTGCCGTTCCTTCCGTTACCCTTGACTTGCCTTGGTTTCCCTTGCCTTCCTTGCCTTCCGTTACTCTTTGCTTGCCTTCCGTGCATTGCCTAGCCTTGCGTTGTCGTGCATTAGCCTTGCCACGCCTGACCGTGCCTTGCCTTGCGTTACCCTTTCCATGCCTTGCCGTGCATTGCCTAGCCGTGCGTTGTCGTACATTAGCCTTGTCTTGCCTTACGGTGCCTTCCCTTGCGTTACACTTTCCTTGCCTGGCCGTGCATTGCCTAGCCGTGCTTTGCCGTTCCTTAGCCTTGTTTCCCCTTGCCGTGCCTTGCCTTTTGTTACACTTGCCTTGCCTTCCTTTGCCTTGTCTTCCTTTCCTTCCGTTACTCTTTCCTTGCCTAGCCGTGCACTGCCTAGCCTTGCGTTGTCGTGCATTAGCCTTGCCTCCCCAAACCGTGCCTTGCCTTGCGTTACCATTTCCTTGCCTTGCCCTGCATTGCCTAGCCCTGTGTTGTCGTGCCTTAGTCTTGTTTGCCCTTACCGTGCCGCTCCTTCCGTTACCCTTGCCTTGCCCTTCTTTCCCTAGCCTTCCTTGGTTTCCGTTACTCTTTGCTTGCCTTCCGTGCATTGCCTAGCCTTGCGTTGTCGTGCATAAGCCTTGCCTCCCCAAACCGTGCCTTGCCTTTCGTTACCCTTTCCTTGCCTTGCCCTGCATTGCCTAGCCCTGTGTTGTCGTGCCTTAGCCTTGTTTCCCCTTGCCGTGCCGTTCCTTCCGTTACCCTTGCCTTGCCTTGCTTTCCCTTGCTTTCCTTGCCTTCCGTTACTCTTTGCTTTCCTTCCGTTCATTGCCTAGCCTTGCGTTGTCGTGCCTTAGCCTTGCGTCGCCTGACAGTGCCTTGCCTTGCGTTACCCTTTCCTTGCCTTGCCGTGCACTGCCTAGCCTTGCCTTGTCGTGCATTAGCCTTGCCTTGCCTGACCGTGCCTTGCCTGACGTTACCCTTTCCTTGCCTTGCCGTGCATTGCCTAGCCGTGCGTTTTCGTGCCTTAGCCTTGTTTCCCCTTGCCGTAACGTTCCTTCCGTTACCCTTGCCTTGCCTTGCTTTCCCTTGCCTTCCATGGTTTCCGTTACTCTTTGCTTGCCATCCGTGCATTGCCTAGCCTTGCGTGGTCGTGCATTAGCCTTGCCTTGCCTCACAGTGCCTTGCCTTGCGTTACCTTTTCCTTGGCTGGCCGTGCATTGCCTAGCCGTGCGTTGTGGTGCCTTAGCCTTGTTTTACCTTGCCATAGCCTTGCTTGCTTTGCCTTGCTTTGCCTTGCCTTCCTTCCATTCCGTTACTCTTTGCTTGCCTTCCGTGCATTGCCTAGCCTTGCGTTGTCCTGCCTTAGCCTTTTTTCACCTTGCCATAGCCTTGCTTGCGTTGCCTTGCTTTGCCTTGCATTCCTTGCCTTCCGTTACTCTTTGCTTGCCTTCCGTGCATTGCCTAGCCTTGCGTGGTCGTGCCTTAGCCTTGCCTCGCCTAACCGTGCCTTGCCTTGCGTTACCCTTTCCTTGCCTTGCCGTGCATTGCCTAGCCGTGCGTTGTCGTGCATTAGCCTCCCCTTGCCTTACCGTGCATTGCCTTGCGTTACCCTTTCCTTGCCTGGCCGTGCATTGCTTAGCCTTGCGTTGCCGTGCCTTAGCTCTGTTTCCCCTTGCCGTGCCGTGCCTTTCGTTACCCTTGCCTTCCCCTGCTTTCCTTTGCATTCCTTGCCTTCCGTTACTCTTTTCTTGCCTTCCGTGCATTACCTAGCCTTGCGTTGTCGTGCCTTAGCCTTGTTTCCCCTTGCCGTGCCGTGCCTGTTGTTACAATTGCCTTGCCATGCTTTTCCTTGCCTTCCTTTCCTTCCGTTACTCTTTCCTTCCCTAGCCGTGCACTGCGTAGCCTTGCGTTGTCGTGCATTACCCTTGCCTCGCCTGACCGTGCCTTGCCTTGCGTTACCCTTTCCTTGCCTTGCCGTGCATTGCCTAGCCCTTCATTACCGTGCATTAGCCTTGTTTCCCCTTGCCGAGCCGTTCCTTCCGTTACCCTTCCCTTCCCCTGCTTTCCCTTGCCTTCCTTGCCTTCCGTTACTCTTTGCTTGCCTTCCGTGCATTGCCTAGCCTTGCGTTGTCGTGCATTAGCCTTGCCTCGCCTGACCGTGCCTTGCCTTGCGTTACCCTTTCCTTGCCTTGCCGTGCATTGCCTAGCCGTGCGTTGTCGTGCATCAGCCTTGCCTTGCCTCACCGTGCCTTGCCTTGCGTTACGCTTTTCTTGACTTGCCGTGCATTGCCTAGCCGTGCGTTGCCGTGCCTTAGCCTTGTTTCCCCTTGTCGTGCCGTTCCTTCCGTTACCCTTGCCTTGCCTTGCTTTCCCTTGCCTTCCTTGCCTTCCGTTACTCTTTGCTTACCTTCCGTGCATTGCCTAGCCTTGCGTTGTCGTGCATTAGCCTTGCCTTACCAAACCGTGCCTTGCCTTGCGTTACCCTTTCCTTGCCTTGCCCTGCATTGCCTAGCCCTGTGTTGTCGTGCCTTAGCCTTGTTTCCCCTTACCGTGCCGTTCCTTTCGTTACCCTTGCCTTCCCCTGCTTTCCTTTGCATTCCTTGCCTTCCGTTACTCTTTGCTTGCCTTCCGTGCATTGCCTAGGCTTGCGTTGTCGTGCCTTAGCCTTGCTTCCCCTTGCCGTGCCGTGCCTGTTACACTTGCCTTGCCATGCTTTTCCTTGCCTTCCTTTCCTTCCATTACTCTTTCCTTGCCTAGCCGTGCACTGCCTAGCCTTGCGATGTCGTGCATTAGCTTTGCCTCGCGTGACAGTGCCTTTCCTTGCGTTACCCTTTCCTTGCCTTGCCGTTCATTGCCTAGCCCTGCGTTGCCGTGCCTTAGCCTTGTTTCCCCTTGCCGAGCCGTTCCTTCCGTTACCCTTTCCTTGCCTTGCCGTGCATTGCCTAGCCGTGCGTTGCCGTGCCTTAGCCTTGTTTCCCCTTGCCGTGCCTTGCCTTTTGTTACACTTGCCTTGCCTTGCTTTGCCTTGCCTTCCTTTCCTTCCGTTACTCTTTCCTTGCCTAGCCGTGCACTGCCTATCCTTGGGTTGTCGTGTATTAGCCTTGCCTCCCCAAACCGTGCCTTGCCTTGCGTTACCCTTTCCTTGCCTTGCCGTGCATTGCCTAGCCGTGCGTTGTCGTGCATCAGCCTTGCCTTGCCTCACCGTGCCTTGCCTTGCGTTACCCTTTCCTTGCCTTGCCATGCATTGCCTAGCCGTGCGTTGCCGTGCCTCAGCCTTGTTTCCCCTTGCCGTGCCGTTCCTTCCGTTACCCTTGCCTTGCATTGCTTTCCCTTGCCTTCCTTGCCTTCCGTTACTCTTTGCTTGCCTTCCGTGCATTGCCTAGCCTTGCGTTGTCGTGCCTTAGCCTTGTTTCCCCTTGCCGTGCCGTGCCTGTTGTTACACTTGCCTTGCCATGCTTTGCCTTGCCTTCCTTTCCTTCCGTTACTCTTTGCTTGCCTTCCGTGCATTGCCTAGCCTTGCGTTGTCGTGCCTTAGCCTTGTTTCCCCTTGCCGTGCCGTGCCTGTTGTTACACTTGCCTTGCCATGCTTTGCCTTGCCTTCCTTGCCTTCCGTTACTCTTTCCTTGCCTAGCCGTGCACTGCCTAGCCTTGCGTTGTCGTGCATTACCCTTGCCTCGCCTGACCGTGCCTTGCCTTGCGTTATCCTTTCCTTGCCTTGCCGTACATTGCCTAGCCCTGCGTTGTCGTGCCTTAGCCTTGTTTCCCCTTACCGTGCCGTTCCTTCCGTTACCCTTGCCTTGCCTTGCTTTCCCTTGCCTTCCTTGCCTTCCGTTACTCTTTGCTTGCCTTCCGTGCATTGCCTAGCCTTGCGTTGTCTTGCCTTAGGCTTGCCTCGGCTGACCGTGCCTTGCCTTCCGTTACCGTTTCCTTGCCTTGCCGTGCATTGCCTAGCCGTGCGTTGTCGTGCATCAGCCTTGCCTTGCATCACCGTGCCTTGCCTTGCGTTACCCTTTCCTTGCCTTGCCGTGCATTGCCTAGCCTTGCGTTGTCGTGCCTTAGCCTTGCCTCGGCTGACCGTGCCTTGCCTTCCGTTACCGTTTCCTTGCCTTGCCGTGCATTGCCTAGCCTTGCGTTGTCGTGCATTAGCCTTGCCTCGCCTGACCGTGCCTTGCCTTGCGTTACCCTTTCCTTGCCTTGCCGTGCATTGCCTAGCTGTGCGTTGTCGTGCATTAGCCTTGTCTTGCATTACCGTGCCTTGCCTTGCGTTACCCTTTCCTTGCCTGGCCGTGCATTGCCTAGCCGTGCGTTGCCGTTCCTTAGCCTTGTTTCCCCTTGCCGTGCCTTGCCTTTTGTTACACTTGCCTTGCCTTGCTTTGCCTTGCCTTCCTTTCCTTCCGTTACTCTTTGCTTGCCTTCCGTGCATTGCCTAGCCTTGCGTTGTCGTGCCTTAGCCTTGTTTCCCCTTGCCGTGCCGTGCCTGTTGTTACACTTGCCTTGCCTTGCTTTGCCTTGCCTTCCTTTCCTTCCGTTACTCTTTCCTTGCCTAGCCGTGCACTGCCTAGCCTTGCGTTGTCGTGCATTAGCCTTGCCTCCCCAAACCGTGCCTTGCCGTGCGTTACCATTTCCTTGCCTTGCCCTGCATTGCCCAGCCCTGAGTTGTCGTGCCTTAGTCTTGTTTGCCCTTACCGTGCCGTTCCTTCCGTTACCCTTGCCTTCCCCTGCTTTCCCTAGCATTCCTTGCCTTCCGTTACTCTTTGCTTGCCTTCTGTTCATTGCCTAGCCTTGCGTTGTCGTGCCTTAGCCTTGCCTCGCCTGATCGTGCCTTGCCTTGCGTTACCCTTTCCTTGCCTTGCCGTGAATTGCCTAGCCGTTCGTTGTCGTGCATCAGCCTTGCCTTGCCTCACCGTGCCTTGCCTTGTGTTACCCTTACCTTGCCTTGCTTTCCCTTGCTTTCCTTGCCTTCCGTTACTCTTTGCTTTCCTTCCGTGCATTGCCTAGCCTTGCGTTGTCGTGCCTTAGCCTTGCCTCGCCTGACAGTGCCTTGCCTTTCGTTACCCTTTCCTTGCCTTACCGTGCACTGCCTAGCCTTGCCTTGTCGTGCATTAGCCTTGCCTTGCCTGACCGTGCCTTGCCTAGCGTTACCCTTTCCTTGCCTTGCCGTGCATTGCCTAGCCGTGCGTTGTCGTGCCTTAGCCTTGTTTCCCCTTGCCGTGCCCTTCCTCCCGGTACCCTTGCCTTGCCTTACTTTCCCTTGCCTTCCTTGGTTTCCGTTACTCGTTGCTTGCCTTCCGTGCATTGCTTAGCCTTGCGCTGTCGTGCATTAGCCCTGCCTTTCCTCACAGTGCCTTGCCTTGCGTTACCTTTTCCTTGGCTGGCCGTGCATTGCCTAGCCGTGCGTTGTGGTGCCTTAGCCTTGTTTCACCTTGCCATAGCCTTGCTTGCTTTGCCTTGCTTTGCCTTGCGTTACCCTTTCCTTGCCTTCCGTGCATTGCCTAGCCTTGCGTTGTCGTGCCTTAGCCTTTTTTCACCTTGCCATAGCCTTGCTTGCTTTGCCTTGCTTTGCCTTGCCTTCCTTCCATTCCGTTACTCTTTGCTTGCCTTCCGTGCATTGCCTAGCCGTGCGTTGTCGTGCATCAGCCTTGCCTTGCCTCACCGTGCGTTGCCTTGCGTTACCCTTTCCTTGCCTTGCCGTGCATTGCCTAGCCCTGCGTTTTCGTGCCTTAGCCTTGTTTCCCCTTACCGTGCCGTTCCTTCCGTTACCCTTGCCTTCCCCTGTTTCCCTTGCCTTCCTTGCCTTCCGTTACTCTTTGCTTGCCTTCCGTGCATTGCCTAGCCGTGCGTTGTGGTGCCTTAGCCTTGTTTCACCTTGCCATAGCCTTGCTTGCTTTGCCTTGCTTTGCCTTGCCTTCCTTCCATTCCGTTACTCTTTGCTTGCCTTCCGTGCATTGCCTAGACTTGCGTTGTCGTGCCTTAGCCTTTTTTCACCTTGCCATAGCCTTGCTTGCGTTGCCTTGCTTTGCCTTGCCTTCCTTGCCTTCCGTTACTCTTTGCTTGCCTTCCGTGTATTGCCTAGCCTTGGGTTGTCGTGCATTACACTTGCCTCTCCTGACCGTGCCTTGCCTTGCGTTACCCTTTCTTTGCCTTGCCGTGCATTGCCTAGCCGTGCGTTGTCGTGCATCAGCCTTGCCTTGCCTCACCGTGCCTTGCCTTGCGTTACCCTTTCCTTGCCTTGCCGTGCATTGCCTAGCCGTGCGTTGCCGTGCCTTAGCCTTGTTTCCCCTTGCCGTGCCGTTCCTTCCGTTACCCTTGCCTTGCCTTGCTTTCCCTTGCCTTCCTTGCCTTCCGTTACTCTTTGCTTGCCTTCCGTGCATTGCCTAGCCTTGCGTTGTCGTGCATTAGCCTTGCCTCCCCAACCCGTGCCTTGCCTTGCGTTACCCTTTCCTTGCCTTGCCCTGCATTGCCTAGCCGTGCGTTGCCGTGCCTTAGCCTTGTTTCCCCTTACCGTGCCGTTCCTTCCGTTACCCTTGCCTTCCCCTGTTTCCCTTGCCTTCCTTGCCTTCCGTTACTCTTTGCTTGCCTTCCGTGCATTGCCTAGCCTTGCGTTGTCGTGCCTTAGCCTTGCCTCGCCTGACCGTTCCTTGCCTTGCGTTACCCTTTCCTTGCCTTGCCGTGCATTGCCTAGCCGTGCGTTGTCGTGCATTAGCCTTGCCTTGCCTCACCGTGCCTTGCCTTGCGTTAACCTTTCCTTGCCTTGCCCTGCATTGCCTAGCCCTGTGTTGTCGTGCCTTAGCCTTGTTTCCCCTTACCGTGCCGTTTTTTGCGTTATCCTTGATTTCCCCTGCTTTCCTTTGCATTCCTTGCCTTCCGTTACTCTTTGCTTGCCTTCCGTGCATTTCCTAGCCTTGCGTTGTCGTGCCTTAGCCTTGTTTCCCCTTGCCGTGCCGTGCCTGTTGTTACACTTGACTTGCCATGCTTTGCCTTGCCTTCCTTTCCTTCCGTTACTCTTTCCTTGCCTAGCCGTGCACTGCCTAGCCTTGCGATGTCGTGCATTAGCTTTGCCTCGCCTGACAGTGCCTTGCCTTGCGTTACCCTTTCCTTGCCTTGCCGTGCATTGCCTAACCCTGCGTTGCCGTACCTTAGCCTTGTTTCCCCTTGCCGAGCCGTTCCTTCCGTTATCCTTGACTTGCCTTCGTTTCCCTTGCCTTCCTTGCCTTCCGTTACTCTTTGCATGCCTTCCGTGCATTGCCTAGACTTGCGTTGTCGTGCATTAGCCTTGCCACGCCTGACCGTGCCTTGCCTTGCGTTACCCTTTCCTTGCCTTGCCGTGTATTGCCTAGCCGTGCGTTGTCGTGCATTAGCCTTGCCTTGCCTCACCGTGCCTTGCCTTGCGTTACCCTTTCCTTGCCTGGCCGTGCATTGCCTAGCCGTGCGTTGCGGTTCCTTAGCCTTGTTTCCCCTTGCCGTGCCTTGCCTTTTGTTACACTTGCCTTGCCTTGCTTTGCCTTGCCTTCCTTTCCTTCCGTTACTCTTTCCTTGCCTAGCCGTTCACTGCCTAGCCTTGCGTTGTCGTGCATTAGCCTTGCCTCCCCAAACCGTGCCTTGCCTTGCGTTACCATTTCCTTGCCTTGCCCTGCATTGCCCAGCCCTGTGTTGTCGTGCCTTAGTCTTGTTTGCCCTTACCGTGCCGTTCCTTCCGTTACCCTTGCCTTGCCCTTCTTTCCCTAGCCTTCCTTGGTTTCCGTTACTCTTTGCTTGCCTTCCGTGCATTGCTTAGCCTTGCGCTGTCGTGCATTAGCCTTGCCTTGCCTCACAGTGCCTTGCCTTGCGTTTCCTTTTCCTTGACTGGCCGTGCATTGCCTAGCCGTGCGTTGTGGTGCCTTAGCCTTGTTTCACCTTGCCATAGCTTTGCTTGTTTTGCCTTGCTTTGCCTTGCCTTCCTTCCATTCCGTTACTCTTTGCTTGCCTTCCGTGCATTGCCTAGACTTGCGTTGTCGTGCCTTAGCCTTTTTTCACCTTGCCATAGCCTTGCTTGCGTTGCCTTGCTTTGCCTTGCCTTCCTTGCCTTCCGTTACTCTTTGCTTGCCTTCCGTGCATTGCCTAGCCTTGGGTTGTCGTGCATTACACTTGCCTCTCCTGACCGTGCCTTGCCTTGCGTTACCCTTTCTTTGCCTTGCCGTGCATTGCCTAGCCGTGCGTTGTCGTGCATCAGCCTTGCCTTGCCTCACCGTGCCTTGCCTTGCGTTACCCTTTCCTTGCCTTGCCGTGCATTGCCTAGCCGTGCGTTGCCGTGCCTTAACCTTGTTTCCCCTTGCCGTGCCGTTCCTTCCGTTACCCTTGCCTTGCCTTGCTTTCCCTTGCCTTCCTTGCCTTCCGTTACTCTTTGCTTGCCTTCCGTGCATTGCCTAGCCTTGCGTTGTCGTGCATTAGCCTTGCCTCCCCAACCCGTGCCTTGCCTTGCGTTACCCTTTCCTTGCCTTGCCGTGCATTGCCTAGCCGTGCGTTGCCGTGCCTTAGCCTTGTTTCCCCTTACCGTGCCGTTCCTTTCGTTACCCTTGCCTTCCCCTGCTTTCCTTTGCATTCCTTGCCTTCCGTTACTCTTTGGTTGCCTTCCGTGCATTGCCTAGCCGTGCGTTGTCGTGCATTAGCCTTGTTTCCCCTTGCCGTGCCGTGCCTTTTGTTACACTTGCCTTGCCTGGCTTTGCCTTGCCTTCCTTTCCTTCCGTTACTCTTTCCTTGCCTTGCCGTGCATTGCCTAGCCCTGCGTTGTCGTGCATTAGCCTTGCCTTGCCTCACCGTGCCTTGCCTTGCGTTACCCTTTCCTTGCCTTGCCGTGCATTGCCTAGCCTTGCGTTGTCGTGCCTTAGTCTTGTTTGCCCTTACCGTGCCGTTCCTTCCGTTACCCTTGCCTTCCCCTTCTTTCCCTAGACTTCCTTGCCTTCCGTTACTCTTTGCTTGCCTTCCGTGCATTGCCTAGCCCTGAGTTGCCGTACCTTAGCCTTGTTTCCCCTTGCCGAGCCGTTCCTTCCCTTACCCTTGCCTTGCCTTGGTTTCCCTTGCCTTCCTTGCCTTCCGTTACTCTTTGCTTGCCTTACCGTGCCTTGCCTTGCGTTACCCTTTCCTTGCCTGGCCGTGCATTGCCTAGCCGTACGTTGCCGTTCCTTAGCCTTGTTTCCCCTTGCCGTGCCTTGCCTTTTGTTACACTTGCCTTGCCTTGCTTTGCCTTGCCTTCCTTTCCTTCCATTACTCTTTCCTTGCCTAGCGGTGCACTGCCTATCCTTGGGTTGTCGTGCATTAGCCTTGCCTCCCCAAACCGTGCCTTGCCTTGCGTTACCCTTTCCTTGCCTTGCCGTGCATTGCCTAGCCGTGCATTGTCGTGCATCAGCCTTGCCTTGCCTCACCGTGCCTTGCCTTGCGTTACCCTTTCCTTGCCTTGCCGTGCATTGCCTAGCCGTGCGTTGCCGTGCCTCAGCCTTGTTTCCCCTGGCCGTGCCGTTCCTTCCATTACCCTTGCCTTGCCTTGCTTTCCCTTGCCTTCCTAACCTTCCGTTACTCTTTGCTTGCCTTCAGTGCATTGCCTAGCCTTGCGTGGTCGTGCCTTAGCCTTTTTTCACCTTGCCATAGCCTTGCTTGCGTTGCCTTGCTTGGCCTTGCCTTCCTTGCCTTCCGTTACTCTTTGCTTGCCTTCCGTGCATTGCCTAGCCTTGCGTTGTCGTGCCTTAGCCTTGCCTCGCCTTGCCAAGCCTTGCTTGCGTTGCCTTGCTTTGCCTTGCATTCCTTGCCTTCCGTTACTCTTTGCTTCCTTTCCGTGCATTGCCTAGCCTTGCGTTGTCGTGCATTAGCCTTGCCTCCCGAAACAGTGCCTTGCCTTGCGTTACCCTTTCCTTGCCTTGCCCTGCATTGCCTAGCCTTGTGTTGTCGTGCCTTAGCCTTGTTTCCCCTTGCCTTGCCGTTCCTTCCGTTACCCTTGCCTTGCCTTGCTTTCCCTTGCTTTCCTTGACTTCCGTTAGTCTTTTCTATCCTTCCGTGCATTGCCTAGCCTTGCGTTGTCGTGCCTTAGTCTTGCCTCGCCTGACAGTGCCTTGCCGTGCACTGCCTAGCCTTGCCTTGTCGTTCATTAGCCTTGCCTTGCCTGACCGTGCCTTGCCGGGCGTTACCCTTTCCTTGCCTTGCCTTGCATTGCCTAGCCGTGCGTTGTCGTGCCTTAGCCTTGTTTCCCCTTGCCGTGCCGTTCCTTCCGTTACCCTTGCCTTGCCTTGCTTTCCCTTTTTTCCTTGGTTTCCGTTAGTCTTTGCTTGCCTTCCGTGCATTGCCTAGCCTTGCGCTGTCGTGCACTATCCTTCCTTGCCTCACAGTGCCTTGCCTTGCGTTACCTTTTCCTTGGCTGGCCGTGCATTGCCTAGCCGTGCGTTGTGGTGCCTTAGCCTTGTTTCACCTTGCCATAGCCTTGCTTGCTTTGCCTTGCTTTGCCTTGCCTTCCTTCCATTCCGTTACTCTTTGCGTGCCTTCCGTGCATTGCCTAGCCTTGCGTTGTCGTGCCTTAGCCTTTTTTCACCTTGCCATAGCCTTGCTTGCGTTGCCTTGCTTTGCCTTGCATTCCTTGCCTTCCGTTACTCTTTGCTTGCCTTCCGTGCATTGCCTAGACTTGCGTTGTCGTGCCTTAGCCTTGCCTCGCCTAACCGTGCCTTGCCTTGCGTTACCCTTTCCTTGCCTTGCCGTGCATTGCCTAGCCGTGCGTTGTCGTGCATTAGCCTCGCCTTGCCTTACCGTGCCTTCCCTTGCGTTACCCTTTCCTTGCCTTGCCGTGCATTGCTTAGCCTTGCGTTGCCGTGCCTTAACCTTGTTTCCCCTTGCCGTGCCGTGCCTTTTGTTACACTTCCCTTGCCTTGCTTTGCCTTGCCTTCCTTTCCTTCCGTTACCCTTTCCTTGCCTAGCCGTGCACTGCGTAGCCTTTCGTTGTCGTGCATTACCCTTGCCTCGCCTGACCGTGCCTTGCCTTGCGTCACCCTTTCCTTGCCTTGCCGTGCATTGCCTAGCCCTGCGTTGTCGTGCCTTAGCCTTGTTTCCCCTTACCGTGCCGTTCCTTCCGTTACCCTTGCCTTCCCCCGCTTTCCCTTGCCTTCCTTGCCTTCCGTTACTCTTTGCTTGCCTTCCGTGCATTGCCTAGCCTTGCGTTGTCGTGCCTTAGCCTTGCCTCGCCTGACCGTGCCTTGCCTTGCGTTACCCTTTCCTTGCCTTGCCGTGCATTGCGTAGCCGTGCGTTGTCGTGCATCAGCCTTGCCTTGCCTCACTGTGCCTTGCCTTGCGTTACCCTTTCCTTGCCTTGCCGTGCATTGCCTAGCAGTGGGTTGCCGTGCCTTAGCCTTGTTTCCCCTTGCCGTGCCGTTCCTTCCGTTATCCTTGCCTTGCCTTGCTTTCCCTTGCCTTCCTTGCCTTCCGTTACTCTTTGCTTGCCTTCCGTGCATTGCCTAGACTTGCGTTGTCGTGCATTAGCCTTGCCTCGCCTGACCGTGCCTTGCCTTGCGTTACCCTTTCCTTGCCTTGCCGTGCATTGCCTAGCTGTGCGTTGTCGTGCATTAGCCTTGTCTTGCATTACCGGGCCTTGCCTTGCGTTACCCTTTCCTTGCCTGGCCGTGCATTGCCTAGCCGTGCGTTGCCGTTCCTTAGCCTTGTTTCCCCTTGCCGTGCCTTGCCTTTTGATACACTTGCCTTGCCTTGCTTTGCCTTGCCTTCCTTTCCTTCCGTTACTCTTTGCTTGCCTTCCGTGCATTGCCTAGCCTTGCGTTGTCGTGCCTTAGCCTTGTTTCCCCTTGCCGTGCCGTGCCTGTTGTTACACTTGCCTTGCCATGCTTTGCCTTGCCTTCCTTTCCTTCCGTTACTCTTTGCTTGCCTTCCGTGCATTGCCTAGCCTTGCGTTGTCGTGCCTTAGCCTTGTTTCCCCTTGCCGTGCCGTGCCTGTTGTTACACTTGCCTTGCCTTGCTTTGCCTTGCCTTCCTTTCCTTCCGTTACTCTTTCCTTGCCTTCCGTGCATTGCCTAGCCTTGCGTTGTCGTGCATTAGCCTTGCCTCGCCTGACCGTGCCTTGCCTTGCGTTATCCTTTCCTTGCCTTGCCGTGCATTGCCTAGCTTGCGTTGTCGTGCCTTAGCCTTGTTTCCCCTTGCCGTGCCGTTCCTTCCGTTACCCTTGCCTTGCCTTGCTTTCCCTTGCCTTCCTTGCGTTCCGTTACTCTTTGCTTGCCTTTCGTGCATTGCCTAGCCTTGCGTTGTCGTGCCTTAGCCTTGCCTCGGCTGACCGTGCCTTGCCTTCCGTTACCGTTTCCTTGCCTTGCCGTGCATTGCCTAGCCGTGCGTTGTCGTGCATCAGCCTTGCCTTGCATCACCGTGCCTTGCCTTGCGTTACCCTTTCCTTGCCTTGCCGTGCATTGCCTAGCCTTGCGTTGTCGTGCCTTAGCCTTGCCTCGGCTGACCGTGCCTTGCCTTCCGTTACCGTTTCCTTGCCTTGCCGTGCATTGCGTAGCCGTGCGTTGTCGTGCATCAGCCTTGCCTTGCCTCACCGTGCCTTGCCTTGCGTTACCCTTTCCTTGCCTTGCCGTGCATTGCCTAGCCGTGGGTTGCCGTGCCTTAGCCTTGTTTCCCCTTGCCGTGCCGTTCCTTCCGTTATCCTTGCCTTGCCTTGCTTTCCCTTGCCTTCCTTGCCTTCCGTTACTCTTTGCTTGCCTTCCGTGCATTGCCTAGCCTTGCGTTGTCGTGCATTAGCCTTGCCTCGCCTGATCGTGCCTTGCCTTGCGTTACCCTTTCCTTGCCTTGCCGTGAATTGCCTAGCCGTGCGTTGTCGTGCATCAGCCTTGCCTTGCCTCACCGTGCCTTGCCTTGCGTTACCCTTACCTTGCCTTGCTTTCCCTTGCTTTCCTTGCCTTCCGTTACTCTTTGCTTTCCTTCCGTGCATTGCCTAGCCTTGCGTTGTCGTGCCTTAGCCTTGCCTCGCCTGACAGTGCCTTGCCTTTCGTTACCCTTTCCTTGCCTTACCGTGCACTGCCTAGCCTTGCGTTGTCGTGCATTAGCCTTGTGCCTTGCCTTGCGTTACCCTTTCCTTGCCTTCCGTGCATTGCCTAGCCTTGCGTTGTCGTGCCTTAGCCTTGTTTCCCCTTGCCGTGCCGTGCCTGTTGTTACACTTGCCTTGCCATGCTTTGCCTTGCCTTCCTTTCCTTCCGTTACTCTTTCCTTGCCTTCCGTGCATTGCCTAGCCTTGCGTTGTCGTGCCTTAGCCTTGTTTCCCCTTGCCGTGCCGTGCCTTTTGTTACACTTGCCTTGCCTTGCTTTGCCTTGCCTTCCTTTCCTTCCGTTACTCTTTCCTTGCCTAGCCGTGCACTGCCTAGCCTTGCGTTGTCGTGCATTACCCTTGCCTCGCCTGACCGTGCCTTGCCTTGCGTTATCCTTTCCTTGCCTTGCCGTGCATTGCCTAGCCTTGCGTTGTCGTGCCTTAGCCTTGTCTCCCCTTGCCTTGCCATGCCTTCAGTTACCCTTGCCTTGCCTTGCTTTCCCTTGCCTTCCTTGCCTTCCGTTACTCTTTGCTTGCCTTCCGTGCATTGCCTAGCCTTGCGTTGTCGTGCATTAGCCTTGCCTCGGCTGACCGTGCCTTGCCTTCCGTTACCGTTTCCTTGCCTTGCCGTGCATTGCCTAGCCGTGCGTTGTCGTGCATCAGCCTTGCCTTGCATCACCGTGCTTTGCCTTGCGTTACCCTTTCCTTGCCTTGCCGTGCATTGCCTAGCCTTGCGTTGTCGTGCCTTAGCCTTGCCTCGGCTGACCGTGCCTTGCCTTCCGTTACCGTTTCCTTGCCTTGCCGTGCATTGCGTAGCCGTGCGTTGTCGTGCATCAGCCTTGCCTTGCCTCACCGTGCCTTGCCTTGCGTTACCCTTTCCTTGCCTTGCCGTGCATTGCCTAGCCGTGGGTTGCCGTGCCTTAGCCTTGTTTCCCCTTGCCGTGCCGTTCCTTCCGTTATCCTTGCCTTGCCTTGCTTTCCCTTGCCTTCCTTGCCTTCCGTTACTCTTTGCTTGCCTTCCGTGCATTGCCTAGCCTTGCGTTGTCGTGCATTAGCCTTGCCTCGCCTGATCGTGCCTTGCCTTGCGTTACCCTTTCCTTGCCTTGCCGTGCATTGCCTAGCCGTGCGTTGTCGTGCATCAGCCTTGCCTTGCCTCACCGTGCCTTGCCTTGTGTTACCCTTACCTTGCCTTGCTTTCCCTTGCTTTCCTTGCCTTCCGTTACTCTTTGCTTTCCTTCCGTGCATTGCCTAGCCTTGCGTTGTCGTGCCTTAGCCTTGCCTCGCCTGACAGGGCCTTGCCTTTCGTTACCCTTTCCTTGCCTTACCGTGCACTGCCTAGCCTTGCCTTGTCGTGCATTAGCCTTGCCTTGCCTGACCGTGCCTTGCCTAGCGTTACCCTTTCCTTGCCTTCCGTGCATTGCCTAGCCTTGCGTTGTCGTGCCTTAGCCTTGTTTCCCCTTGCCGTGCCGTGCCTGTTGTTACACTTGCCTTGCCTTGCTTTGCCTTGCCTTCCGTTGCCTTCCGTTACCCTTTCCTTGCCTTCCGTGCATTGCCAAGCCTTGCGTTCTCGTGCCTTAGCCTTGTTTCCCCTTGCCGTGCCGTGCCTGTTGTTACACTTGCCTTGCCTTGCTTTGCCTTGCCTTCCTTTCCTTCCGTTACTCTTTCCTTGCCTAGCCGTGCACTGCCTAGCCTTGCGTTGTCGTGCATTACCCTTGCCTCGCCTGACCGTGCCTTGCCTTGCGTTATCCTTTCCTTGCCTTGCCGTACATTGCCTAGCCCTGCGTTGTCGTGCCTTAGCCTTGTTTCCCCTTACCGTGCCGTTCCTTCCGTTACCCTTGCCTTGCCTTGCTTTCCCTTGCCTTCCTTGCGTTCCGTTACTCTTTGCTTGCCTTTCGTGCATTGCCTAGCCTTGCGTTGTCGTGCCTTAGCCTTGCCTCGGCTGACCGTGCCTTGCCTTCCGTTACCGTTTCCTTGCCTTGCCGTGCATTGCCTAGCCGTGCGTTGTCGTGCATCAGCCTTGCCTTGCATCACCGTGCCTTGCCTTGCGTTACCCTTTCCTTGCCTTGCCGTGCATTGCCTAGCCTTGCGTTGTCGTGCCTTAGCCTTGCCTTGCCTTCCCTTGCCCTTGCCTTGCCGTGCATTGCCTAGCCTTGCGTTGTCGTGCATTAGCCTTGCCTTGCCTCACCGTGCCTTGCCTTGCGTTACCCTTTCCTTGCCTTGCCGTGCATTGCCTAGCCGTCGGTTGCCGTGCCTTAGCCTTGTTTCCCCTTGCCGTGCCGTTCCTTCCGTTATCCTTGCCTTGCCTTGCTTTCCCTTGCCTTCCTTGCCTTCCGTTACTCTTTGCTTGCCTTCCGTGCATTGCCTAGCCTTGCGTTGTCGTGCATTAGCCTTGCCTCGCCTGATCGTGCCTTGCCTTGCGTTACCCTTTCCTTGCCTTGCCGTGAATTGCCTAGCCGTTCGTTGTCGTGCATCAGCCTTGCCTTGCCTCACCGTGCCTTGCCTTGTGTTACCCTTACCTTGCCTTGCTTTCCCTTGCCTTCCTTGCCTTCCGTTACTCTTTGCTTTCCTTCCGTGCATTGCCTAGCCTTGCGTTGTCGTGCCTTAGCCTTGCCTTGCCTGACCGTGCCTTCCTTGCCTTACCGTGCACTGCCTAGCCTTGCGTTGTCGTGCATTAGCCTTGCCTTGCCTGACCGTGCCTTGCCTTGCGTTACCCTTTCCTTGCCTTGCCGTGCATTGCCTAGCCGTGCGTTGTCGTGCATTAGCCTTGCCTTGTTTCCCCTTGCCGTGCCGTTCCTTCCGTTACCCTTGCCTTGCCTTGCTTTCCCTTGCCTTCCTTGGTTTCCGTTACTCTTTGCTTGCCTTCCGTGCATTGCTTAGCCTTGCGCTGTCGTGCATTAGCCTTGCCTTTCCTCACAGTGCCTTGCCTTGCGTTACCTTTTCCTTGGCTGGCCGTGCATTGCCTAGCCGTGCGTTGTGGTGCCTTAGGCTTGTTTCACCTTGCCATAGCCTTGCTTGCTTTGCCTTGCTTTGCCTTGCCTTCCTTCCATTCCGTTACTCTTTGCTTGCCTTCCGTGCATTGCCTAGCCTTGCTTTGTCGTACCTTAGCCTTTTTTCACTTTGCCATACCTTGCTTGCTTTGCCTTGCTTTGCCTTGCCTTCCTTCCATTCCGTTACTCTTTGCTTGCCTTCCGTGCATTTCCTAGCCTTGCGTTGTCGTGCCTTAGCCTTGCCTCGCCTAACCGTGCCTTGCCTTGCGTTACCCTTTCCTTGCCTGGCCGTGCATTGCTTAGCCTTGCGTTGCCGTGCCTTAGCCTTGTTTCCCCTTGCCATGCCGTGCCTTTTGTTACACTTGCCTTGCCTTGCTTTGCCTTGCCTTCCTTTCCTTCCGTTACTCTTTCCTTGGCTAGCCGTGCACTGCGTAGCCTTGCGTTGTCGTGCATTACCCTTGCCTCGCCTGACCGTGCCTTGCCTTGCGTTACCCTTTCCTTGCCTGGCCGTGCATTGCGTAGCCCTGCGTTGTCGTGCCTTAGCCTTGTTTCCCCTTACCGTGCCGTTCCTTCCGTTACCCTTGCCTTCCCCTGCTTTCCCTTGCCTTCCTTGCATTCCGTTACTCTTTGCTTGCCTTCCGTGCATTGCCTAGCCGTGCGTTGTCGTGCATCAGCCTTGCCTTGCCTCACCGTGCGTTGCCTTGCGTTACCCTTTCCTTGCCTTGCCGTGCATTGCCTAGCCCTGCGTTTTCGTGCCTTAGCCTTGTTTCCCCTTACCGTGCCGTTCCTTCCGTTACCCTTGCCTTCCCCTGTTTCCCTTGCCTTCCTTGCCTTCCGTTACTCTTTGCTTGCCTTCCGTGCATTGCCTAGCCTTGCGTTGTCGTGCCTTAGCCTTGCCTCGCCTGACCGTGCCTTGCCTTGCGTTACCCTTTCCTTGCCTTGCCGTGCATTGCCTAGCCGTGCGTTTTCCTGCATCAGCCTTGCCTTGCCTCACCGTGCCTTGCCTTGCGTTAACCTTTCCTTGCCTTGCCCTGCATTGCCTAGCCCTGTGTTGTCGTGCCTTAGCCTTGTTTCCCCTTACCGTGCCGTTTTTTGCGTTATCCTTGATTTCCCCTGCTTTCCTTTGCATTCCTTGCCTTCCGTTACTCTTTGCTTGCCTTCCGTGCATTTCCTAGCCTTGCGTTGTCGTGCCTTAGCCTTGTTTCCCCTTGCCGTGCCGTGCCTGTTGTTACACTTGACTTGCCATGCTTTGCCTTGCCTTCCTTTCCTTCCGTTACTCTTTCCTTGCCTAGCCGTGCACTGCCTAGCCTTGCGATGTCGTGCATTAGCTTTGCCTCGCCTGACAGTGCCTTGCCTTGCGTTACCCTTTCCTTGCCTTGCCGTGCATTGCCTAACCCTGCGTTGCCGTACCTTAGCCTTGTTTCCCCTTGCCGAGCCGTTCCTTCCGTTATCCTTGACTTGCCTTCGTTTCCCTTGCCTTCCTTGCCTTCCGTTACTCTTTGCTTGCCTTCCGTGCATTGCCTAGACTTGCGTTGTCGTGCATTAGCCTTGCCACGCCTGACCGTGCCTTGCCTTGCGTTACCCTTTCCTTGCCTTGCCGTGTATTGCCTAGCCGTGCGTTGTCGTACATTAGCCTTGTCTTGCCTTACCGTGCCTTGCCTTGCGTTACCCTTTCCTTGCCTGGCCGTGCATTGCCTAGCCGTGCGTTGCGGTTCCTTAGCCTTGTTTCCCCTTGCCGTGCCTTGCCTTTTGTTACACTTGCCTTGCCTTGCTTTGCCTTGCCTTCCTTTCCTTCCGTTACTCTTTCCTTGCCTAGCCGTTCACTGCCTAGCCTTGCGTTGTCGTGCATTAGCCTTGCCTCCCCAAACCGTGCCTTGCCTTGCGTTACCATTTCCTTGCCTTGCCCTGCATTGCCCAGCCCTGTGTTGTCGTGCCTTAGTCTTGTTTGCCCTTACCGTGCCGTTCCTTCCGTTACCCTTGCCTTGCCCTTCTTTCCCTAGCCTTCCTTGTTTTCCGTTACTCTTTGCTTGCCTTCCGTGCATTGCTTAGCCTTGCGTTGTCGTGCATTAGCGTTGCCTTGCCTCACCGTGCCTTGCCTTGCGTTACCCTTTCCTTGCCTTGCCGTGCATTGCCTAGCTTGCGTTGTCGTGCCTTACCCTTGTTTCCCCTTGCCATAGCCTTGCTTGTTTTGCCTTGCTTTGCCTTGCCTTCCTTCCATTCCGTTACTCTTTGCTTGCCTTCCGTGCATTGCCTAGACTTGCGTTGTCGTGCCTTAGCCTTTTTTCACCTTGCCATAGCCTTGCTTGCGTTGCCTTGCTTTGCCTTGCCTTCCTTGCCTTCCGTTACTCTTTGCTTGCCTTCCGTGCATTGCCTAGCCTTGCGTTGTCGTGCCTTAGCCTTGCCTCGCCTGACCGTGCCTTGCCTTGCGTTACCCTTTCTTTGCCTTGCCGTGCATTGCCTAGCCCTGCGTTGTCGTGCATTAGCCTTGCCTTGCCTCACCGTGCCTTGCCTTGCGTTACCCTTTCCTTCCCTTGCCGTGCATTGCCTAGCCGTGCGTTGTCGTGCCTTAGCCTTGTTTCCCCTTGCCGTGCCGTTCCTTCCGTTACCCTTGCCTTGCCTTGCTTTCCCTTGCCTTCCTTGCCTTCCGTTACTCTTTGCTTGCCTTCCGTGCATTGCCTAGCCTTGCGTTGTCGTGCATTAGCCTTGCCTCCCCAAACCGTGCCTTGCCTTGCGTTACCCTTTCCTTGCCTTGCCGTGCATTGCCTAGCCGTGCGTTGCCGTGCCTTAGCCTTGTTTCCCCTTACCGTGCCGTTCCTTTCGTTACCCTTGCCTTCCCCTGCTTTCCTTTGCATTCCTTGCCTTCCGTTACTCTTTGCTTGCCTTCCGTGCATTGCCTAGCCGTGCGTTGCCGTTCCTTAGCCTTGTTTCCCCTTGCCGTGCCGTGCCTTTTGTTACACTTGCCTTGCCGTGCTTTGCCTTGCCTTTCTTTCCTTCCGTTACTCTTTCCTTGCCTAGCCGTGCACTGCCTAGCCCTGCGTTGTCGTGCATTAGCCTTGCCTCCCCAAACAGTGCCTTGCCTTGCGTTACCATTTCCTTGCCTTGCCCTGCATTGCCTAGCCCTGTGTTGTCGTGCCTTAGTCTTGTTTGCCCTTACCGTGCCGTTCCTTCCGTTACCCTTGCCTTCCCCTTCTTTCCCTAGCCTTCCTTGCCTTCCGTTACTCTTTGCTTGCCTTCCGTGCATTGCCTAGCCTTGCGTTGTCGTGCCTTAGCCTTGTTTCCCCTTGCCGTGCCGTTCCTTCCCTTACCCTTGCCTTGCCTTGCTTTCCCTTGCCTTCCTTGCCTTCCGTTACTCTTTGCTTGCCTTACCGTGCCTTGCCTTGCGTTACCCTTTCCTTGCCTTGCCGTGCATTGCCTAGCCGTGCGTTGCCGTTCCTTAGCCTTGTTTCCCGTTGCCGTGCCTTGCCTTTTGTTACCCTTGCCTTGCCTTGCTTTCCCTTGCTTTCCTTGCCTTCCGTTACTCTTTGCTTTCCTTCCGTGCATTGCCTAGCCTTGCGTTGTCGTGCCTTAGCCTTGCCTCGCCTGACAGTGCCTTGCCTTGTTTTACCCTTTCCTTGCCTTGCCGTGCACTGCCTAGCCTTGCCTTGTCGTGCATTAGCCTTGCCTTGCCTGACCGTGCCTTGCCTGGCGTTACCCTTTCCTTGCCTTGCCGTGCATTGCCTAGCCGTGCGTTGTCGTGCCTTAGCCTTGTTTCCCCTTGCCGTGCCGAACCTTCCGTTACCCTTGCCTTGCCTTGCTTTCCCTTGCCTTCCTTGGTTTCCGTTACT
The DNA here is from genome assembly GCF_037893015.1 of Macrotis lagotis. Lineage (NCBI taxonomy): Eukaryota > Metazoa > Chordata > Mammalia > Peramelemorphia > Peramelidae > Macrotis > Macrotis lagotis. Next base: position 99,509 of record NW_027422189.1, on the reverse strand, counting down.
CTTTGCTTGCCTTCCGTGCATTGCCTAGGCTTGCGCTGTCGTGCATTAGCCTTGCCTTGCCTCAGAGTGCCTTGCCTTGCGTTACCTTTTCCTTGGCTGGCTGTGCATTGCCTAGCCGTGCGTTGTGGTGCCTTAGCCTCGTTTCACTTTGCCATAGCCTTGCTTGCTTTGCCTTGTTTTGCCTTGCATTCCTTGCCTTCCGTTACTCTTTGCTTGCCTTCCGCGCATTGCCTAGCCTTGCATTGTCCTGCCTTACCCTTTGTTCACCTTGCCATAGCCTTGCTTGCGTTGCCTTGCTTTGCCTTGCATTCCTTGCCTTCCGTTACTCTTTGCTTGCCTTCCGTGCATTGCCTAGCCTTGCGTTGTCGTGCATTAGCCTTGCCTCGCCAAACCGTGCCTTGCCTTGCGTTACCCTTTCCTTGCCTTGCCGTGCATTGCCTAGCCGTGCGTTGTCGTGCATCAGCCTTGCCTTGCCTCACCGTGCCTTGCCTTGCGTTACCCTTTCCTTGCCTTGCCGTGCATTGCCTAGCCGTGCGTTGCCGTGCCTTAGCCTTGTTTCCCCTTACCGTGCCGTTCCTTTCGTTACCCTTGCCTTCCCCTGTTTCCTTTGCTTTCCTTGCCGTCCGTTACACTTTGCTTGCCTTCCGTGCATTGCCTAGCCTTGCGTTGTCGTGCCTTAGCCTTGTTTCCCCTTGCCGTGCCTTGCCTTTTGTTACACTTGCCTTGCCTTGCTTTGCCTTGCCTTCCTTTCCTTCCGTTACTCTTTCCTTGCCTAGCGGTGCACTGCCTATCCTTGGGTTGTCGTGCATCAGCCTTGCCTTGCCTCACCGTGCCTTGCCTTGCGTTACCCTTTCCTTGCCTTGCCGTGCATTGCCTAGCCGTGCGTTGCCCTGCCTCAGCCTTGTTTCCCCTTGCCGTGCCGTTCCTTCCATTACCCTTGCCTTGCCTTGCTTTCCCTTGCCTTCCTTACCTTCCGTTACTCTTTGCTTGCCTTCAGTGCATTGCCTAGCCTTGCGTGGTCGTGCCTTAGCCTTTTTTCACCTTGCCATAGCCTTGCTTGCGTTGCCTTGCTTGGCCTTGCCTTCCTTGCCTTCCGTTACTCTTTGCTTGCCTTCCGTGCATTGCCTAGGCTTGCGTGGTCGTGCCTTAGCCTTTTTTCGCCTTGCCAAAGCCTTGCTTGCGTTTCCTTGCTTTGCCTTGCATTCCTTGCCTTCCGTTACTCTTTGCTTGCTTTCCGTGCATTGCCTAGCCTTGCGTTGTCGTGCATTAGCCTTGCCTCCCCGAACAGTGCCTTGCCTTGCGTTACCCTTTCCTTGCCTTGCCCTGCATTGCCTAGCCTTGTGTTGTCGTGCCTTAGCCTTGTTTCCCCTTGCCTTGCCGTTCCTTCCGTTACCCTTGCCTTGCCTTGCTTTCTCTTGCTTTCCTTGACTTCCGTTAGTCTTTTCTATCCTTCCGTGCATTGCCTAGCCTTGCGTTGTCGTGCCTTAGTCTTGCCTCGCCTGACAGTGGCTTGCCGTGCACTGCCTAGCCTTGCCTTGTCGTTCATTAGCCTTTCCTTGCCTGACCGTGCCTTGCCGGGCGTTACCCTTTCCTTGCCTTGCCTTGCATTGCCTAGCCGTGCGTTGTCGTGCCTTAGCCTTGTTTCCCCTTGCCGTGCAGTTCCTTCCGTTACCCTTGCCTTGCCTTGCTTTCCCTTTTTTCCTTGGTTTCCGTTACTCTTTGCTTGCCTTCCGTGCATTGCCTAGCCTTGCGCTGTCGTGCATTATCCTTCCTTGCCTCACAGTGCCTTGCCTTGCGTTACCTTTTCCTTGGCTGGCCGTGCATTGCCTAGCCATGCGTTGTGGTGCCTTAGCCTTGTTTCACCTTGCCATAGCCTTGCTTGCTTTGCCTTGCTTTGCCTTGCCTTCCTTCCATTCCGTTACTCTTTGCGTGCCTTCCGTGCATTGCCTAGCCTTGCGTTGTCGTGCCTTAGCCTTTTTTCACCTTGCCATAGCCTTGCTTGCGTTGCCTTGCTTTGCCTTGCATTCCTTGCCTTCCGTTACTCTTTGCTTGCCTTCCGTGCATTGCCTAGCCTTGCGTTGTCGTGCCTTAGCCTTGCCTCGCCTAACCGTGCCTTGCCTTGCGTTACCCTTTCCTTGCCTTGCCGTGCATTGCCTAGCCGTGCGTTGTCGTGCATTAGCCTCGCCTTGCCTTACCGTGACTTCCCTTGCGTTACCCTTTCCTTGCCTTGCCGTGCATTGCTTAGCCTTGCGTTGCCGTGCCTTAGCCTTGTTTCCCCTTGCCGTGCCGTGCCTTTTGTTACACTTCCCTTGCCTTGCTTTGCCTTGCCTTCCTTTCCTTCCGTTACCCTTTCCTTGCCTAGCCGTGCACTGCGTAGCCTTTCGTTGTCGTGCATTACCCTTGCCTCGCCTGACCGTGCCTTGCCTTGCGTCACCCTTTCCTTGCCTTGCCGTGCATTGCCTAGCCCTGCGTTGTCGTTCCTTAGCCTTGTTTCCCCTTGCCGTGCCTTGCCTTTTGTTACACTTGCCTTGCCTTGCTTTGCTTTGCCTTCCTTTCCTTCCGTTACTCTTTGCTTGCCTTCCGTGCATTGCCTAGCCTTGCGTTGTCGTGCCTTAGCCTTGTTTCCCCTTGCCGTGCCGTGCCTGTTGTTACACTTGCCTTGCCATGCTTTGCCTTGCCTTCCTTTCCTTCCGTTACTCTTTCCTTGCCTAGCCGTGCACTGCCTAGCCTTGAGTTGTCGTGCATTAGCCTTGCCTCCCCAAACCGTGCCTTGCCTTGCGTTACCATTTCCTTGCCTTGCCCTGCATTGCCTAGCCCTGAGTTGTCGTGCCTTAGCCTTGTTTCCCCTTACCGTGCCGTTCCTTCCGTTACCCTTGCCTTCCCATGCTTTCCCTTGCCTTCCTTGCCTTCCGTTACTCTTTCCTTGCCTTCCGTGCATTGCCTAGCCTTGCGTTGTCGTGCCTTAGCCTTGCCTCGCCTGATCGTGCCTTGCCTTGCGTTACCCTTTCCTTGCCTTGCCGTGAATTGCCTAGCCGTTCGTTGTCGTGCATCAGCCTTGCCTTGCCTCACCGTGCCTTGCCTTGTGTTATCCTTACCTTGCCTTGCTTTCCCTTGCTTTCCTTGAATTGCGTTACCCATTCCTTGCCTTGCCGTGCACTGCCTAGCCTTGCCTTGTCGTGCATTAGCCTTGCCTTGCCTGACCGTGCCTTGCCTAGCGTTACCCTTTCCTTGCCTTGCCGTGCATTGCCTAGCCGTGCGTTGTCGTGCCTTATCCTTGTTTCCCCTTGCCGTGCCCTCCCTTCCGGTACCCTTGCCTTGCCTTACTTTCCCTTGCCTTCCTTGGTTTCCGTTCCTCGTTGCTTGCCTTCCGTGCATTGCTTAGCCTTGCGCTGTCGTGCATTAGCCCTGCCTTTCGTCACAGTGCCTTGCCTTGCGTTACCTTTCCCTTGGCTGGCCGTGCATTGCCTAGCCGTGCGTTGTGGTGCCTTAGCCTTGTTTCACCTTGCCATAGACTTGCTTGCTTTGCCTTGCTTTGCCTTGCCTTCCTTCCATTCCGTTACTCTTTGCTTGCCTTCCGTGCATTGCCTAGCCTTGCGTTGTCGTGCCTTAGCCTTTTTTCACCTTGCCATAGCCTTGCTTGCGTTGCCTTGCTTTGCCTTGCATTCCTTGCCTTCCGTTACTCTTTGCTTGCCTTCCGTGCATTGCCTAGCCTTGCGTTGTCGTGCCTTAGCCTTGCCTCGCCTAACCGTGCCTTGCCTTGCGTTACCCTTTCCTTGCCTGGCCGTGCATTGCTTAGCCTTGCCTTGCCGTGCCTTAGCCTTGTTTCCCCTTGCCGTGCCGTTCCTTCCGTTACCCTTGCCTTGCCTTGCTTTCCCTTGCCTTCCTTGCCTTCCGTTACTCTTTCCTTGCCTAGCCGTGCACTGCGTAGCCTTGCGTTGTCGTGCATTACCCTTGCCTCGCCTGACCGTGCCTTGCCTTGCGTTACCCGTTCCTTGCCTTGCCGTGCATTGCGTAGCCCTGCGTTGTCGTGCCTTAGCCTTGTTTCCCCTTACCGTGCCGTTCCTTCCGTTACCCTTGCCTTCCCCTGCTTTCCCTTGCCTTCCTTGCCTTCCGTTACTCTTTGCTTGCCTTCCGTGCATTGCCTAGCCTTGCGTTGCCTTGCGTTACCCTTTCCTTGCCTTGCCGTGCATTGCCTAGCCGTGCGTTGTCGTGCCTTAGCCTTGTTTCCCCTTACCGTGCCGTTCCTTCCATTACCCTTGCCTTCCCCTGTTTCCCTTGCCTTCCTTGCCTTCCGTTACTCTTTGCTTGCCTTCCGTGCATTGCCTAGCCTTGCGTTGTCGTGCCTTAGCCTTGCCTCGCCTGACCGTGCCTTGCCTTGCGTTACCCTTTCCTTGCCTTGCCGTGCATTGCCTAGCCGTGCGTTTTCGTGCATCAGCCTTGCCTTGCCTCACCGTGCCTTGCCTTGCGTTACCCTTTCCTTGCCTTGCCCTGCATTCCCTAGCCCTGTGTTGTCGTGCCGAAGCCTTGTTTCCCCTTACCGTGCCGTTCTTTGCGTTACCCTTGATTTCCCCTGCTTTCCTTTGCATTCCTTGCCTTCCGTTACTCTTTGCTTGCCTTCCGTGCATTTCCTAGCCTTGCGTTGTCGTGCCTTAGCCTTGTTTCCCCTTGCCGTGCCGTGCCTGTTGTTACACTTGCCTTGCCATGCTTTGCCTTGCCTTCCTTTCCTTCCGTCACTCTTTCCTTGCCTAGCCGTGCAATGCCTAGCCTTGCGATGTCGTGCATTAGCTTTGCCTCGCCTGACAGTGCCTTGCCTTGCGTTACCCTTTCCTTGCCTTGCCGTGCATTGCCTAGCCCTGCGTTGCCGTACCTTAGCCTTGTTTCCCCTTGCCGAGCCGTTCCTTCCGTTACCCTTGCCTTGCCTTGGTTTCCCTTGCCTTCCTTGCCTTCCGTTACTCTTTGCTTGCCTTCCGTGCATTGCCTAGCCTTGCGTTGTCGTGCATTAGCCTTGCCACGCCTGACCGTGCCTTGCCTTGCGTTACCCTTTCCTTGCCTTGCCGTGCATTGCCTAGCCGTGCGTTGTCGTACATTAGCCTTGTCTTGCCTTACCGTGCCTTGCCTTGCGTTACCCTTTCCTTGCCTGGCCGTGCATTGCCTAGCCGTGCGTTGCCGTTCCTTAGCCTTGTTTCCCCTTGCCGTGCCTTGCCTTTTGTTACACTTGCCTTGCCTTGCTTTGCCTTGCCTTCCTTTCCTTCCGTTACTCTTTCCTTGCCTAGCCGTTCACTGCCTAGCCTTGCGTTGTCGTGCATTAGCCTTGCCTCCCCAAACCGTGCCTTGCCTTGCGTTACCATTGCCTTGCCTTGCCCTGCATTGCCCAGCCCTGTGTTGTCGTGCCTTAGTCTTGTTTGCCCTTACCGTGCCGTTCCTTCCGTTACCCTTGCCTTGCCTTGCTTTCCCTTGCCTTCCTTGCCTTCCGTTACTCTTTGCTTGCCTTCCGTGCATTGCCTAGCCTTGCGTTGTCGTGCATTAGCCTTGCCTCCCCAAACCGTGCCTTGCCTTGCGTTACCCTTTCCTTGACTTGCCCTGCATTGCCTAGCCCTGCGTTGTCGTGCCTTAGCCTTGTTTCCCCTTACCGTGCCGTTCCTTCCGTTACGCTTGCCTTCCCCTGCTTTCCCTTGCCTTCCTTGCCTTCCGTTACTCTTTGCTTGCCTTCCGTGCATTGCCTAGCCTTGCGTTGTCGTGCCTTAGCCTTGCCTCGCCTGACCGTGCCTTGCCTTGCGTTACCCTTTCCTTGCCTTGCCGTGCATTGCCTAGCCGTGCGTTGTCGTGCATCAGCCTTGCCTCCCCAAACCGTGCCTTGCCTTGCGTTACCCTTTCCTTGCCTTGCCCTGCATTGCCTAGCCCTGTGTTGTCGTGCCTTAGCCTTGTTTCCCCTTACCGTGCCGTTCCTTTCGTTACACTTGCCTTCCCCTGCTTTCCTTTGCATTCCTTGCCTTCCGTTACTCTTTGCTTGCCTTCCGTGCATTGCCTAGCCTTGCGTTGTCGTGCCTTAGCCTTGTTTCCCCTTGCCGTGCCGTGCCTGTTGTTACACTTGCCTTGCCATGCTTTGCCTTGCCTTCCTTTCCTTCCGTTACTCTTTCCTTGCCTAGCCGTGCACTGCCTAGCCTTGCCTTGCCGTGCATTGCCTAGCCGTGCGTTGTCGTGCATTAGCCTTGCCTTGCCTCACCGTGCCTTGCCTTGCGTTACCCTTTCCTTGCCTTGCCCTGCATTGCCTAGCCCTCTGTTGTCGTGCCTTAGCCTTGTTTCCCCTTACCGTGCCGTTCCTTTCGTTACCCTTGCCTTCCCCTGCTTTCCTTTGCATTCCTTGCCTTCCGTTACTCTTTGCTTGCCTTCCGTGCATTGCCTAGCCTTGCGTTGTCGTGCATTAGCCTTGCCTCGCCTGACCGTGCCTTGCCTTGCGTTACCCTTTCCTTGCCTTGCCGTGCATTGCCTAGCCGTGCGTTGCCGTGCCTTAGCCTTGTTTCCCCTTGTCGTGCCGTTCCTTCCGTTACCCTTGCCTTGCCTTGCTTTCCCTTGCCTTCCTTGCCTTCCGTTACTCTTTGCTTGCCTTCCGTGCATTGCCTAGCCTTGCGTTGTCGTGCATTAGCCTTGCCTCCCCAAACCGTGCCTTGCCTTGCGTTACCCTTTCCTTGCCTTGCCGTGCATTGCCTAGCCGTGCGTTGTCGTGCATTAGCCTTGCCTCCCCTCACCGTGCCTTGCCTTGCGTTACCCTTTCCTTGCCTTGCCCTGCATTGCCTAGCCCTCTGTTGTCGTGCCTTAGCCTTGTTTCCCCTTACCGTGCCGTTCCTTCCGTTACCCTTGCCTTCCCCTGCTTTCCCTAGCATTCCTTGCCTTCCGTTACTCTTTGCTTGCCTTCTGTGCATTGCCTAGCCTTGCGTTGTCGTGCCTTAGCCTTGCCTCGCCTGATCGTGCCTTGCCTTGCGTTACCCTTTCCTTGCCTTGCCGTGAATTGCCTAGCCGTGCGTTGTCGTGCATCAGCCTTGCCTTGCCTCACCGTGCCTTGCCTTGTGTTACCCTTACCTTGCCTTGCTTTCCCTTGCTTTCCTTGCCTTCCGTTACTCTTTGCTTTCCTTCCGTGCATTGCCTAGCCTTGCGTTGTCGTGCCTTAGCCTTGCCTCGCCTGACAGTGCCTTGCCTTGCGTTACCCTTTCCTTGCCTTGCCGTGCACTGCCTAGCCTTGCCTTGTCGTGCATTAGCCTTGCCTTGCCTGACCGTGCCTTGCCTAGCGTTACCCTTTCCTTGCCTTGCCGTGCATTGCCTAGCCGTGCGTTGTCGTGCCTTATACTTGTTTCCCCTTGCCGTGCCCTTCCTTCCGGTACCCTTGCCTTGCCTTACTTTCCCTTGCCTTCCTTGGTTTCCGTTACTCTTTGCTTGCCTTCCGTGCATTGCTTAGCCTTGCGCTGTCGTGCATTAGCCCTGCCTTTCCTCACAGTGCCTTGCCTTGCGTTACCTTTTCCTTGGCTGGCCGTGCATTGCCTAGCCGTGCGTTGTGGTGCCTTAGCCTTGTTTCACCTTGCCATAGCCTTGCTTGCTTTGCCTTGCTTTGCCTTGCCTTCCTTCCATTCCGTTACTCTTTGCTTGCCTTCCGTGCATTGCCTAGCCTTGCGTTGTCGTGCCTTAGCCTTTTTTCACCTTGCCATAGCCTTGCTTGCGTTGCCTTGCTTTGCCTTGCATTCCTTGCCTTCCGTTACTCTTTGCTTGCCTTCCTTGCATTGCCTAGCCTTGCGTTGTCGTGCCTTAGCCTTGCCTCGCCTGACCGTGCCTTGCCTTGCGTTACCCTTTCCTTGCCTTGCCGTGCATTGCCTAGCCGTGCGTTTTCGTGCATCAGCCTTGCCTTGCCTCACCGTGCCTTGCCTTGCGTTACCCTTTCCTTGCCTTGCCCTGCATTGCCCAGCCCTGTGTTGTCGTGCCTTAGTCTTGTTTGCCCTTACCGTGCCGTTCCTTCCGTTACCCTTGCCTTGCCCTTCTTTCCCTAGCCTTCCTTGGTTTCCGTTACTCTTTGCTTGCCTTCCGTGCATTGCTTAGCCTTGCGCTGTCGTGCATTAGCCTTGCCTTGCCTCACAGTGCCTTGCCTTGCGTTACCTTTTCCTTGACTGGCCGTGCATTGCCTAGCCGTGCGTTGTGGTGCCTTAGCCTTGTTTCACCTTGCCATAGCTTTGCTTGCTTTGCCTTGCTTTGCCTTGCCTTCCTTCCATTCCGTTACTCTTTGCTTGCCTTCCGTGCATTGCCTAGACTTGCGTTGTCGTGCCTTAGCCTTTTTTCACCTTGCCATAGCCTTGCTTGCGTTGCCTTGCTTTGCCTTGCCTTCCTTGCCTTCCGTTACTCTTTGCTTGCCTTCCGTGCATTGCCTAGCCCTGCGTTGCCGTGCCTTAGCCTTGTTTCCCCTTGCCGAGCCGTTCCTTCCGTTACCCTTGCCTTCCCCTGCTTTCCCTTGCATTCCTTGCCTTCCGTTACTCTTTGCTTGCCTTCTGTGCATTGCCTAGCCTTGCGTTGTCGTGCCTTAGCCTTGCCTCGCCTGATCGTGCCTTGCCTTGCGTTACCCTTTCCTTGCCTTGCCGTGAATTGCCTAGCCGTGCGTTGTCGTGCATCAGCCTTGCCTTGCCTCACCGTGCCTTGCCTTGCGTTACCCTTACCTTGCCTTGCTTTCCCTTGCTTTCCTTGCCTTCCGTTACTCTTTGCTTACTTCCGTGCATTGCCTAGCCTTGCGTTGTCGTGCCTTAGCCTTGCCTCGCCTGACAGTGCCTTGCCTTGCGTTACCCTTTCCTTGCCTTGCCGTGCACTGCCTAGCCTTGCCTTGTCGTGCATTAGCCTTGCCTTGCCTGACCGTGCCTTGCCTTGCGTTACCCTTTCCTTGCCTTGCCGTGCATTGCCTAGCCGTGCGTTGTCGTGCCTTAGCCTTGTTTCCCCTTGCCGAGCCGTTCCTTCCGTTACCCTTGCCTTGCCTTGCTTTCCCTTGCCTTCCTTGGTTTCCGTTACTCTTTGCTTGCCTTCCGTGCATTGCCTAGCCTTGCGTTGTCCTGCATTAGCCTTGCCTTGCCTCACAGTGCCTTGCCTTACGTTACCTTTTCCTTGGCTGGCCGTGCATTGCCTAGCCGTGCGTTGTCGTGCCTTAGCCTTGTTTCACCTTGCCATAGCCTTGCTTGCGTTGCCTTGCTTTGCCTTGCATTCCTTGCCTTCCGTTACTCTTTGCTTGCCTTCCGTGCATTGCCTAGCCTTGCGTTGTGCCTTAGCCTTTTTTCACTTTGCCATAGCCTTGCTTGCGTTGCCTTGCTTTGCCTTGCATTCCTTGCCTTCCGTTACTCTTTGCTTGCCTTCCGTGCATTGCCTAGCCTTGCGTTGTCGTGCATTAGCCTTGCCTCGCCTAACCGTGCCTTGCCTTGCGTTACCCTTTCCTTGCCTTGCCGTGCATTGCCTAGCCGTGCGTTGTCGTGCATTAGCCTCGCCTTGCCTTACCGTGCCTTGCCTTGCGTTACCCTTTCTTTGCCTGTCTTTGCATTGCCTAGCCGTGCGTTGTCGTGCCTTAGCCTTGTTTCCCCTTGCCTTGCCGTGCCTTTTGTTACACTTGCCTTGCCTTGCTTTGCCTTGCCTTCCTTTCCTTCCATTACTCTTTCCTTGCCTAGCCGTGCACTGCGTAGCCTTTTGTTGTCGTGCATTACCCTTGCCTCGCCTGACCGTGCCTTGCCTTGCGTTACCCTTTCCTTGCCTTGCCGTGCATTGCCTAGCCCTGCGTTGTCGTGCCTTAGCCTTGTTTCCCCTTACCGTGCCGTTCCTTCCGTTACCCTTGCCTTCCCCTGCTTTCCCTTGCCTTCCTTGCCTTCCGTTACTCTTTGCTTGCCTTTCGTGAATTGCCTAGCCTTGCGTTGTCGTGCCGTAGCCTTGCCTCGCCTGACCGTGCCTTGCCTTGCGTTACCCTTTCCTTGCCTTGCCGTGCATTGCCTAGCCGTGCGTTGTCGTGCATTAGCCTTGCCTTGCCTCACCGTGCCTTGCCTTGCGTTACCCTTTCGTTGCCTTGCCGTGCATTGCCTAACCGTGCGTTGCCGTGCCTTAGCCTTGTTTCCCCTTGCCGTGCCGTTCCTTCCGTTACCCTTGCCTTGCATTGCTTTCCCTTGCCTTCCTTGCCTTCCGTTACTCTTTGCTTGCCTTCCGTGCATTGCCTAGCCTTGCGTTGTCGTGCATTAGCCTTGCCTCCCCTGACCGTGCCTTGCCTTGCGTTACCCTTTCCTTGCCTTGCCCTGCATTGCCTAGCCCTCTGTTGTCGTGCCTTAGCCTTGTTTCCCCTTACCGTGCCGTTCCTTTCGTTACCCTTGCCTTCCCCTGCTTTCCTTTGCATTCCTTGCCTTCCGTTACTCTTTGCTTGCCTTCCGTGCATTGCCTAGCCTTGCGTTGTCGTGCATTAGCCTTGCCTCGCCTGACCGTGCCTTGCCTTGCGTTACCCTTTCCTTGCCTTGCCGTGCATTGCCTAGCCGTGCGTTGTCGTGCATCAGCCTTGCCTTGCCTCACCGTGCCTTGCCTTGCGTTACCCTTTCGTTGCCTTGCCGTGCATTGCCTAGCCGTGCGTTGTCGTGCCTTAGCCTTGTTTCCCCTTGCCGTGCCGTTCCTTCCGTTACCCTTGCCTTGCCTTGCTTTCCCTTGCCTTCCTTGCATTCCGTTACTCTTTTCTTGCCTTCCGTGCATTACCTAGCCTTGCGTTGTCGTGCATTAGCCTTGCCTCCCCCAACCGTGCCTTGCCTTGCGTTACCCTTTCCTTGCCTTGCCCTGCATTGCCTAGCCCTGTGTTGTCGTGCCTTAGCCTTGTTTCCCCTTACCGTGCCGTTCCTTTCGTTACCCTTGCCTTCCCCTGCTTTCCTTTGCATTCCTTGCCTTCCGTTACTCTTTGCTTGCCTTCCGTGCATTGCCTAGCCTTGCGTTGTCGTGCCTTAGCCTTGCCTCGCCTGACCGTGCCTTGCCTTGCGTTACCCTTTCCTTGCCTTGCCGTGCATTGCCTAGCCGTGCGTTGTCCTGCATTAGCCTTGTCTTGCCTTACCGTGCCTTGGCTTGCGTTACCCTTTCCTTCCCTTGCCGTGCATTGCCTAGCCGTGCGTTGCCGTGCCTTAGTCTTGTTTGCCCTTACCGTGCCGTTCCTTCCGTTACCCTTGCCTTCCCCTGCTTTCCCCAGCATTCCTTGCCTTCCGTTACTCTTTGCTTGCCTTCTGTGCATTGCCTAGCCTTGCGTTGTCGTGCCTTAGCCTTGCCACGCCTGACCGTGCCTTGCCTTGCGTTACCCTTTCCTTGCCTTGCCGTGAATTGCCTAGCCGTGCGTTGTCGTGCATCAGCCTTGCCTTGCCTCACCGTGCCTTGCCTTGCGTTACCCTTACCTTGCCTTGCTTTCCCTTGCTTTCCTTGCCTTCCGTTACTCTTTGCTTTCCTTCCGTGCATTGCCTAGACTTGCGTTGTCGTGCCTTAGCCTTGCCTAGCCTGACAGTGCCTTGCCTTGCGTTACCGTTTCCTTGCCTTGCCGTGCACTGCCTAGCCTTGCCTTGTCGTGCATTAGCCTTGCCTTGCCTGACCGTGCCTTGCCTGGCGTTACCCTTTCCTTGCCTTGCCGTGCATTGCCTAGCCGTGCGTTGTCGTGCCTTAGCCTTGTTTCCCCTTGCCGTGCCGTTCCTTCCGTTACCCTTGCCTTGCCTTGCTTTCCCTTGCCTTCCTTGCTTTCCCTTGCCTTCCTTGCCTTCCGTTACTCTTTGCCTTGCCTTGCGTTACCTTTTCCTTGGCTGGCCGTGCATTGCCTAGCCGTGCGTTGTGGTGCCTTAGCCTTGTTTCACCTTGCCATAGCCTTGCTTGCTTTGCCTTGCTTTGCCTTGCATTCCTTGCCTTCCGTTACTCTTTGCTTGCCTTCCGCGCATTGCCTAGCCTTGCGTTGTCCTGCCTTAGCCTTTTTTCACCTTGCCATAGCCTTGCTTGCGTTGCCTTGCTTTGCCTTGCATTCCTTGCCTTCCGTTACTCTTTGCTTGCCTTCCATGCATTGCCTAGCCTTGCGTTGTCGTGCCTTAGCCTTGCCTCGCCTAACCGTGCCTTGCCTTGCGTTACCCTTTCCTTCCCTTGCCGTGCATTGCCTAGCCGTGCGTTGTCGTGCATTAGCCTCGCCTTCCCTTACCGTGCCTTGCCTTGCGTTACCCTTTCTTTGCCTGTCTTTGCATTGCCTAGCCGTGCGTTGCCGTGCCTTAGCCTTGTTTCCGCTTGCCGTGCCGTGCCTTTTGTTACACTTGCCTTGCCTTGCTTTGCCTTGCCTTCCTTTCCTTCCATTACTCTTTCCTTGCCTAGCCGTGCACTGCCTAGCCTTGCGTTGTCGTGCATTAGCCTTGCCTCGCCTGACCGTGCCTTTCCTTGCGTTACCCTTTCCTTGCCTTGCCGTGCATTGCCTAGCCCTGCGTTGTCGTGCCTTAGCCTTGTTTCCCCTTACCGTGCCCTTCCTTCCGTTACCCTTGCCTTCCCCTGCTTTCCCTTGCCGTCCTTGCCTTCCGTTACTCTTTGCTTGCCTTTCGTGAATTGCCTAGCCTTGCGTTGTCGTGCCTTAGCCTTGCCTCGCCTGACCGTGCCTTGCCTTGCGTTACCCTTTCCTTGCCTTGCCGTGCATTGCCTAGCCGTGCGTTGTCGTGCATTAGCCTTGCCTTGCCTCACCGTGCCTTGCCTTGCGTTACCCTTTCATTGCCTTGCCGTGCATTGCCTAGCCGTGCGTTGTCGTGCCTTAGCCTTGTTTCCCCTTGCCGTGCCGTTCCTTCCGTTACCCTTGCCTTGCCTTGCTTTCCCTTGCCTTCCTTGCCTTCCGTTACTCTTTGCTTGCCTTCCGTGCATTGCCTAGCCGTGCGTTGTCGTGCCTTAGCCTTGTTTCCCCTTGCCGTGCCGTTCCTTCCGTTACCCTTGCCTTGCCTTGCTTTCCCTTGCCTTCCTTGGTTTCCGTTACTCTTTGCTTGCCTTCCGTGCATTGCCTAGCCTTGCGCTGTCGTGCATTAGCCTTGCCTTGCCTCACAGTGCCTTGCCTTGCGTTACCTTTTCCTTGGCTGGCCGTGCATTGCCTAGCCGTGCGTTGTCGTGCCTTAGCCTTGTTTCCCCTTGCCGTGCCGTTCCTTCCGTTACCCTTGCCTTGCCTTGCTTTCCCTTGCCTTCCTTGCCTTCCGTTACTCTTTCCTTGCCTTCCGTGCATTGCCTAGCCTTGCGTTGTCGTGCATTAGCCTTGCCTCCCCAAACCGTGCCTTGCCTTGCGTTACCCTTTCCTTGCCTTGCCCTGCATTGCCTAGCCCTGTGTTGTTGTGCCTTAGCCTTGTTTCCCCTTACCGTGCCGTTCCTTTCGTTACCCTTGCCTTCCCCTGCTTTCCTTTGCATTCCTTGCCTTCCGTTACTCTTTGCTTGCCTTCCGTGCATTGCCTAGCCTTGCGTTGTCGTGCCTTAGCCTTGTTTCCCCTTGCCGTGCCGTGCCTGTTGTTACACTTGCCTTGCCATGCTTTGCCTTGCCTTCCTTTCCTTCCGTTACTCTTTCCTTGCCTAGCCGTGCACTGCCTAGCCTTGCGATGTCGTGCATTAGCTTTGCCTCGCCTGACAGTGCCTTGCCTTGCGTTACCCTTTCCTTGCCTTGCCGTGCATTGCCTAGCCCTGCGTTGCCGTACCATACCCTTGTTTCCCCTTGCCGAGCCGTTCCTTCCGCTACCCTTGCCTTGCCTTGGTTTCCCTTGCCTTCCTTGCCTTCCGTTACTCTTTGCTTGCCTTCCGTGCATTGCCTAGCCTTGCGTTGTCGTGCATTAGCCTTGCCTCGACTGACCGTGCCTTGCCTTGCGTTACCCTTTCCTTGCCTTGCCGTGCATTGCCTAGCCGTGCGTTGTCGTGCATTAGCCTTCTCTTGCCTTACCGTGCCTTGCCTTGCGTTACCCTTTCCTTGCCTGGCCGTGCATTGCCTAGCCGTGCGTTGCCGTTCCTTAGCCTTGTTTCCCCTTGCCGTGCTTTGCCTTTTGTTACACTTGCCTTGCCTTGCTTTGCCTTGCCTTCCTTTCCTTCCTTTACTCGTTCCTTGCCTAGCCGTGCACTGCCTAGCCTTGCGTTGTCGTGCATTAGCCTTGCCTCCCCAAACCGTGCCTTGCCTTGCGTTACCCTTTCCTTGCCTTGCCATGCATTGCCTAGCCCTGCGTTGCCGTGCCTTAGCCTTGTTTCCCCTTGCCGAGCCGTTCCTTCCGTTACCCTTGTCTTGCCTTGGTTTCCCTTGCCTTCCTTGCCTTCCGTTACTCTTTGCTTGCCTTCCGTGCATTGCCTAGCCTTGCGTTGTCATGCATTAGCCTTTCCTCGCCTGACCGTGCCTTGCCTTGCGTTACCCTTTCCTTGCCTTGCCGTGCATTGCCTAGCCGTGCGTTGTCGTGCATTAGACTTGTCTTGCCTTACCGTGCCTTGCCTTGCGTTACCCTTTCCTTGCCTGGCCGTGCATTGCCTAGCCGTGCGTTGCCGTGCCTTAGCCTTGTTTCCCCTTGCCGTGCCGTGCCTTTTGTTACACTTGCCTTGCCTTGTTTTGCCTTGCCTTCCATTCCTTCCGTTACTCGTTCCTTGCCTAGCCGTGCACTGCCTAGCCTTGCGTTGTCGTGCATTAGCCTTGCCTCGCCTGACCGTGCCTTGCCTTGCGTTACCCTTACCTTGCCTTGCCCTGCATTGCCTAGCCGTTCGTTGTCGTGCCTTAGCCTTGTTTCCCCTTCCCGTGCCGTTCCTTCCGTTACCATTGCCTTGCCTTGCTTTCCCTTGCCTTCCTTGCCTTCCGTTACTCTTTGCTTGCCTTCCGTGCATTGCCTAGACTTGCGTTGTCGTTCCTTAGCCTGGCCTCGCCTGACCGTGCCTTGCCTTGCGGTACCCTTTCCTTGCCTTGACGTGCATTGCCTAGCCGACGTTCTCCTGCATTTGCCTTGTCTTGCCTCACCGTGCCTTGCCTTGCGTTACCCTTTCCTTGCCTTGCTGTGCATTGCCTAGCCCTGCATTGTCGTGCCTTAGCTTTGTTTCCCCTTACCGTGCCGTTCCTTCCGTTACCCTTGCCTTGCCTTGCTTTCCCTTGCCTTCCTGGCCTTCCGTTACTCTTTGCTTGCCTTCCGTGCATTGCCTAGCCTTGCGTGGTCGTGCCTTAGCCTTTTTTCACCTTGCCATAGCCTTGCTTGCGTTGCCTTGCTTTGCCTTGCATTCCTTGCCTTCCGTTACTCTTTGCTTGCCTTCCGTGCATTGCCTAGCCTTGCGTTGTCGTGCATAAGCCTTGCCTCCCCAAACCGTGCCTTGCCTTGCGTTACCCTTTCCTTGCCTTGCCCTGCATTGCCTAGCCCTGTGTTGTCGTGCCTTAGCCTTGTTTCCCCTTGCCGTGCCGTTCCTTCCGTTACCCTTGCCTTGCCTTGCTTTCCCTTGCTTTCCTTGCATTCCGTTACTCTTTGCTTTCCTTCCGTGCATTGCCTAGCCTTGCGTTGTCGTGCCTTAGCCTTGCCTCGCCTGACAGTGCCTTGCCTTGCGTTACCCTTTCCTTGCCTTGCCGTGCACTGCCTAGCCTTGCCTTGTCGTGCATTAGCCTTGCCTTGCCTGACCGTGCCTTGCCTTGCGTTACCCTTTCCTTGCCTTGCCGTGCATTGCCTAGCCTTGCGTTGTCGTGCCTTAGCCTTTTTTCACCTTGCCATAGCCTTGCTTGAGTTGCCTTGCTTTCCCTTGCATTCCTTGCCTTCCGTTACTCTTTGCTTGCCTTCCGTGCATTGCCTAGCCTTGCGTTGTCGTGCCTTAGCCTTGCCTCGCCTAACCGTGCCTTGCCTTGCGTTACTCTTTCCTTCCCTTGCCGTGCATTGCCTAGCCGTGCGTTGTCGTGCCTTAGCCTTGCCTTGCCTTACCGTGCCTTCCCTTGCGTTACCCTTTCCTTGCCTTGCCGTGCATTGCTTAGCCTTGCGTTGCCGTGCCTTAGCCTTGTTTCCCCTTGCCGTGCCGTGCCTTTTGTTACACTTGCCTTGCCTTGCTTTGCCTTGCCTTCCTTTCCTTCCGTTACCCTTTCCTTGCCTTGCCGTGCATTGCCTAGCCGTGCGTTGTCGTGCATTACCCTTGCCTCGCCTGACCGTGCCTTGCCTTGCGTTACCCTTTCCTTCCTGGCCGTGCATTGCCTAGCCCTGCGTTGTCGTGCCTTAGCCTTGTTTCCCCTTACCGTGCCGTTCCTTCCGTTACCCTTGCCTTCCCCTGCTTTCCCTTGCCTTCCTTGCCTTCCGTTACTCTTTGCTTGCCTTTCGTGAATTGCCTAGCCTTGCGTTGTCGTGCCGTAGCCTTGCCTCGCCTGACCGTGCCTTGCCTTGCGTTACCCTTTCCTTGCCTTGCCGTGCATTGCCTAGCCGTGCGTTGTCGTGCATCAGCCTTGCCTTGCCTCACCGTGCCTTGCCTTGCGTTACCCTTTCGTTGCATTGCCGTGCATTGCCTAGCCGTGCGTTGCCGTGCCTTAGCCTTGTTTCCCCTTGCCGTGCCGTTCCTTCCGTTACCCTTGCCTTGCCTTGGTTTCCCTTGCCTTCCTTGCCTTCCGTTACTCTTTGCTTGCCTTCCGTGCATTGCCTAGCCTTGCGTTGTCGTGCATTAGCCTTGCCTCGCCTGACCGTGCCTTGCCTTGCGTTACCCTTTCCTTGCCTTGCCGTGCATTGCCTAGCCGTGCGTTGTCGTGCATTAGCCTTCTCTTGCCTTACCGTGCCTTGCCTTGCGTTACCCTTTCCTTGCCTGGCCGTGCATTGCCTAGCCGTGCGTTGCCCTTCCTTAGCCTTGTTTCCCCTTGCCGTGCTTTGCCTTTTGTTACACTTTCCTTGCCTTGCTTTGCCTTGCCTTCCTTTCCTTCCTTTACTCGTTCCTTGCCTAGCCGTGCACTGCCTAGCCTTGCGTTGTCGTGCATTAGCCTTGCCTCCCCAAACCGTGCCTTGCCTTGCGTTACCCTTTCCTTGCCTTGCCATGCATTGCCTAGCCCTGCGTTGCCGTGCCTTAGCCTTGTTTCCCCTTGCCGAGCCGTTCCTTCCGTTACCCTTGT
The DNA here is from genome assembly GCF_037893015.1 of Macrotis lagotis. Classification (NCBI taxonomy): domain Eukaryota; kingdom Metazoa; phylum Chordata; class Mammalia; order Peramelemorphia; family Peramelidae; genus Macrotis; species Macrotis lagotis. Next base: position 82,429 of record NW_027422189.1, on the reverse strand, counting down.
CTTGCCTTGGTTTCCCTTGCCTTCCTTGCCTTCCGTTACTCTTTGCTTGCCTTCCGTGCATTGCCTAGCCTTGCGTTGTCATGCATTAGCCTTTCCTCGCCTGACCGTGCCTTGCCTTGCGTTACCCTTTCCTTGCCTTGCCGTGCATTGCCTAGCCGTGCGTTGTCGTGCATTAGACTTGTCTTGCCTTACCGTGCCTTGCCTTGCGTTACCCTTTCCTTGCCTGGCCGTGCATTGCCTAGCCGTGCGTTGCCGTTCCTTAGCCTTGTTTCCCCTTGCCGTGCCTTGCCTTTTGTTACACTTGCCTTGCCGTGTTTTGCCTTGCCTTCCTTTCCTTCCGTTACTCGTTCCTTGCCTAGCCGTGCACTGCCTAGCCTTGCGTTGTCGTGCATTAGCCTTGCCTCCCCAAACCGTGCCTTGCCTTGCGTTACCATTTCCTTGCCTTGCCCTGCATTGCCTAGCCGTTCGTTGTCGTGCCTTAGCCTTGTTTCCCCTTCCCGTGCCGTTCCTTCCGTTACCATTGCCTTGCCTTGCTTTCCCTTGCCTTCCTTGCCTTCCGTTACTCTTTGCTTGCCTTCCGTGCATTGCCTAGACTTGCGTTGTCGTTCCTTAGCCTGGCCTCGCCTGACCGTGCCTTGCCTTGCGGTACCCTTTCCTTGCCTTGACGTGCATTGCCTAGCCGACGTTCTCCTGCATTTGCCTTGTCTTGCCTCACCGTGCCTTGCCTTGCGTTACCCTTTCCTTGCCTTGCTGTGCATTGCCTAGCCCTGCATTGTCGTGCCTTAGCTTTGTTTCCCCTTACCGTGCCGTTCCTTCCGTTACCCTTGCCTTGCCTTGCTTTCCCTTGCCTTCCTTGCCTTCCGTTACTCTTTGCTTGCCTTCCGTGCATTGCCTAGCCTTGCGTGGTCGTGCCTTAGCCTTTTTTCACCTTGCCATAGCCTTGCTTGCGTTGCCTTGCTTTGCCTTGCATTCCTTGCCTTCCGTTACTCTTTGCTTGCCTTCCGTGCATTGCCTAGCCTTGCGTTGTCGTGCATAAGCCTTGCCTCCCCAAACCGTGCCTTGCCTTGCGTTACCCTTTCCTTGCCTTGCCCTGCATTGCCTAGCCCTGTGTTGTCGTGCCTTAGCCTTGTTTCCCCTTGCCGTGCCGTTCCTTCCGTTACCCTTGCCTTGCCTTGCTTTCCCTTGCTTTCCTTGCATTCCGTTACTCTTTGCTTTCCTTCCGTGCATTGCCTAGCCTTGCGTTGTCGTGCCTTAGCCTTGCCTCGCCTGACAGTGCCTTGCCTTGCGTTACCCTTTCCTTGCCTTGCCGTGCACTGCCTAGCGTTGCCTTGTCGTGCATTAGCCTTGCCTTGCCTGACCGTGCCTTGCCTGGCGTTACCCTTTCCTTGCCTTGCCTTGCATTGCCTAGCCTTGCGTTGTCGTGCCTTAGCCTTTTTTCACCTTGCCATAGCCTTGCTTGAGTTGCCTTGCTTTCCCTTGCATTCCTTGCCTTCCGTTACTCTTTGCTTGCCTTCCGTGCATTGCCTAGCCTTGCGTTGTCGTGCCTTAGCCTTGCCTCGCCTAACCGTGCCTTGCCTTGCGTTACTCTTTCCTTCCCTTGCCGTGCATTGCCTAGCCGTGCGTTGTCGTGCATTAGCCTTGCCTTGCCTCACCGTGCCTTCCCTTGCGTTACCCTTTCCTTGCCTTGCCGTGCATTGCTTAGCCTTGCGTTGCCGTGCCTTAGCCTTGTTTCCCCTTGCCGTGCCGTGCCTTTTGTTACACTTGCCTTGCCTTGCTTTGCCTTGCCTTCCTTTCCTTCCGTTACCCTTTCCTTGCCTAGCCGTGCACTGCGTAGCCTTGCGTTGTCGTGCATTACCCTTGCCTCGCCTGACCGTGCCTTGCCTTGCGTTACCCTTTCCTTCCTGGCCGTGCATTGCCTAGCCCTGCGTTGTCGTGCCTTAGCCTTGTTTCCCCTTACCGTGCCGTTCCTTCCGTTACCCTTGCCTTCCCCTGCTTTCCCTTGCCTTCCTTGCCTTCCGTTACTCTTTGCTTGCCTTTCGTGAATTGCCTAGCCTTGCGTTGTCGTGCCGTAGCCTTGCCTCGCCTGACCGTGCCTTGCCTTGCGTTACCCTTTCCTTGCCTTGCCGTGCATTGCCTAGCCGTGCGTTGTCGTGCATCAGCCTTGCCTTGCCTCACCGTGCCTTGCCTTGCGTTACCCTTTCGTTGCATTGCCGTGCATTGCCTAGCCGTGCGTTGCCGTGCCTTAGCCTTGTTTCCCCTTGCCGTGCCGTTCCTTCCGTTACCCTTGCCTTGCCTTGCTTTCCCTTGCCTTCCTTGCCTTCCGTTACTCTTTGCTTGCCTTCCGTGCATTGCCTAGCCTTGCGTTGTCGTGCATTAGCCTTGCCTCCCCAAACCGTGCCTTGCCTTGCGTTACCCTTTCCTTGCCTTGCCCTGCATTGCCTAGCCCTCTGTTGTCGTGCCTTAGCCTTGTTTCCCCTTACCGTGCCGTTCCTTTCGTTACCCTTGCCTTCCCCTGCTTTCCTTTGCCTTCCTTGCCTTCCGTTACTCTTTGCTTGCCTTCCGTGCATTGCCTAGCCTTGCGTTGTCGTGCATAAGCCTTGCCTCGCCTGACCGTGCCTTGCCTTGCGTTACCCTTTCCTTGCCTTGCCGTGCATTGCCTAGCCGTGCGTTGTCGTGCCTTAGCCTTGCCTTGCCTCACCGTGCCTTGCCTTGCGTTACCCTTTCCTTGCCTTGCCGTGCATTGCCTAGCCGTGCGTTGCCGTGCCTTAGCCTTGTTTCCCCTTGTCGTGCCGTTCCTTCCGTTACCCTTGCCTTGCCTTGCTTTCCCTTGCCTTCCTTGCCTTCCGTTACTCTTTGCTTGCCTTCCGTGCATTGCCTAGCCTTGCGTTGTCGTGCATTAGCCTTGCCTTCCCAAACCGTGCCTTGCCTTGCGTTACCCTTTCCTTGCCTTGCCCTACATTGCCTAGCCCTGTGTTGTCGTGCCTTAGCCTTGTTTCCCCTTACCGTGCCGTTCCTTTCGTTACCCTTGCCTTCCCCTGCTTTCCTTTGCATTCCTTGCCTTCCGTTACTCTTTGCTTGCCTTCCGTGCATTGCCTAGCCTTGCGTTGTCGTGCCTTAGCCTTGTTTCCCCTTGCCGTGCCGTGCCTGTTACACTTGCCTTGTCATGCTTTTCCTTGCCTTCCTTTCCTTCCATTACTCTTTCCTTCCCTAGCCGTGCACTGCCTAGCCTTGCGATGTCGTGCATTAGCTTTGCCTCGCGTGACAGTGCCTTGCATTGCGTTACCATTTCCTTGCCTTGCCGTGCATTGCCTAGCCCTGCGTTGCCGTGCCTTAGCCTTGTTTCCCCTTGCCGAGCCGTTCCTTCCGTTACCCTTGACTTGCCTTGGTTTCCCTTGCCTTCCTTGCCTTCCGTTACTCTTTGCTTGCCTTCCGTGCATTGCCTAGCCTTGCGTTGTCGTGCATTAGCCTTGCCTCGCCTGACCGTGCCTTGCCTTGCGTTACCCTTTCCTTGCCTTGCTGTGCATTGCCTAGCCGTGCGTTGTCGTGCATTAGCCTTGTCTTGCCTTACCGTGCCTTGCCTTGCGTTATCCTTTCCTTGCCTGGCCGTGCATTGCCTAGCCGTGCGTTGCCGTTCCTTCGCCTTGTTTCCCCTTGCCGTGCCTTGCCTTTTGTTACACTTGCCTTGCCTTGCTTTGCCTTGCCTTCCTTTCCTTCCGTTACTCTTTCCTTGCCTAGCCGTGCACTGCCTATCCTTGGGTTGTCGTGCATTAGCCTTGCCTCCCCAAACCGTGCCTTGCCTTGCGTTACCCTTTCCTTGCCTTGCCGTGCATTGCCTAGCCTTGCGTTGTCGTTCCTTAGCCTTGCCTTGCCTGGCCGTGCCTTGCCTTGAGTTACGCTTTCCTTGCCTTGCCGTGAATTGCCTAGCCGTGCGTTGCCGTGCCTCAGCCTTGTTTCCACTTCCCGTGCCGTTCCTTCCGTTACCCTTGCCTTGCCTTGCTTTCCCTTGCCTTCCTTGCCTTCCGTTACTCTTTGCTTGCCTTCAGTGCATTGCCTAGCCTTGCGTGGTCGTGCCTTAGCCTTTTTTCACCTTGCCATAGCCTTGCTTGCGTTGCCTTGCTTTGCCTTGCCTTCCTTGCCTTCCGTTACTCTTTGCTTGCCTTCCGTGCATTGCCTAGGCTTGCGTGGTCGTGCCTTAGCCTTTTTTCGCTTTGCCAAAGCCTTGCTTGCGTTGCCTTGCTTTGCCTTGCATTCCTTGCCTTCCGTTACTCTTTGCTTGCTTTCCGTGCATTGCCTAGCCTTGCGTTGTCGTGCATTAGCCTTGCCTCCCCAAACCGTGCCTTGCCTTGCGTTACCCTTTCCTTGCCTTGCCCTGCATTGCGTAGCCCTGTGTTGTCGTGCCTTAGCCTTGTTTCCCCTTGCCGTGCCGTTCCTTCCGTTACCCTTGCCTTGCCTTGCTTTCCCTTGCTTTCCTTGCCTTCCGTTACTCTTTGCTTTCCTTCCGTGCATTGCCTAGCCTTGCGTTGTCGTGCCTTAGCCTTGCCTCGCCTGACAGTGCCTTGCCTTGCGTTACCCTTTCCTTGCCTTGCCGTGCACTGCCTAGCCTTGCCTTGTCGTGCCTTAGCCTTGCCTCGCCTGACAGTGCCTTGCCTTGCGTTACCCTTTCCTTGCCTGGCCGTGCATTGCTTAGCCTTGCGTTGCCGTGCCTTAGCCTTGTTTCCCCTTGCCGTGCCGTGCCTTTTGTTACACTTGCCTTGCCTTGCTTTGCCTTGCCTTCCTTTCCTTCCGTTACTCTTTCCTTGCCTAGCCGTGCACTGCGTAGCCTTGCGTTGTCGTGCATTACCCTTGCCTCGCCTGACCGTGCCTTGCCTTGCGTTACCCTTTCCTTGCCTTGCCGTGCATTGCCTAGCCCTGCGTTGTCGTGCCTTAGCCTTGTTTCCCCTTGCCGTGCCGTTCCTTCCGTTACCCTTGCCTTGCCTTGCTTTCCCTTGCCTTCCTTGCCTACCGTTACTCTTTGCTTGCCTTTCGTGCATTGCGTAGCCTTGCGTTGTCGTGCCTTAGCCTTGCCTCGCCTGACCGTGCCTTGCCTTGCGTTACCCTTTCCTTGCCTTGCCGTGCATTGCCTAGCCGTGCGTTGTCGTGCCTTAGCCTTGTTTCCACTTGCCGTGCCGTTCCTTCCGTTACCCTTGCCTTGCCTTGCTTTCCCTTGCCTTCCTTGGTTTCCGTTACTCTTTGCTTGCCTTCCGTGCATTGCCTAGCCTTGCGTTGTCGTGCATTAGCCTTGCCTCGCCTAACCGTGCCTTGCCTTGCGTTACCCTTTCCTTGCCTTGCCGTGCATTGCCTAGCCGTGCGTTGTCGTGCATTAGCCTCCCCTTGCCTTACCGTGCATTGCCTTGCGTTACCCTTTCCTTGCCTGGCCGTGCATTGCTTAGCCTTGCGTTGCCGTGCCTTAGCCTTGTTTCCCCTTGCCGTGCCGTGCCTTTCGTTACCCTTGCCTTCCCCTGCTTTCCCTTGCCTTCCTTGCCTTCCGTTACTCTTTGCTTGCCTTCCGTGCATTGCCTAGCCTTGCGTTGTCGTGCCTTAGCCTTGCCTCGCCTGATCGTGCCTTGCCTTGCGTTACCCTTTCCTTGCCTACCGTGAATTGCCTAGCCGTGCGTTGTCGTGCATCAGCCTTGCCTTGCCTCACCGTGCCTTGCCTTGTGTTACCCTTACCTTGCCTTGCTTTCCCTTGCTTTCCTTGCCTTCCGTTACTCTTTGCTTTCCTTCCGTGCATTGCCTAGCCTTGCGTTGTCGTGCCTTAGCCTTGCCTCGCCTGACAGTGCCTTGCCTTGCGTTACCGTTTCCTTGCCTTGCCGTGCACTGCCTAGCCTTGCGTTGTCGTGCATTAGCCTTGCCTTGCCTCACCGTGCCTTGCCTTGCGTTACCCTTTCCTTGCCTTGCCGTGCATTGCCTAGCCGTGCGTTGTCGTGCCTTAGCCTTGTTTCCCCTTGCCGTGCCGTTCCTTCCGTTACCCTTGCCTTGCCTTGCTTTCCCTTTTTTCCTTGGTTTCCGTTACTCTTTGCTTGCCTTCCGTGCATTGCCTAGCCTTGCGCTGTCGTGCATTAGCCTTGCCTTGCCTCACAGTGCCTTGCCTTGCGTTACCTTTTCCTTGGCTGGCCGTGCATTGCCTAGCCGTGCGTTGTGGTTCCTTAGCCTTGTTTCACCTTGCCATAGCCTTGCTTGCTTTGCCTTGCTTTGCCTTGCCTTCCTTCCATTCCGTTACTCTTTGCGTGCCTTCCGTGCATTGCCTAGCCTTGCGTTGTCGTGCCTTAGCCTTTTTTCACCTTGCCATAGCCTTGCTTGCGTTGCCTTGCTTTGCCTTGCATTCCTTGCCTTGCGTTACCCTTTCCTTGCCTTGCCGTGCATTGCCTAGCCGTGCGTTGTCGTGCCTTAGCCTTGCCTTGCCTTACCGTGCCTTCCCTTGCGTTACCCTTTCCTTGCCTTGCCGTGCATTGCCTAGCCGTGCGTTGTCGTGCCTTAGCCTTGTTTCCCCTTGCCGTGCCGTTCCTTCCGTTACCCTTGCCTTCCCTTGCTTTCCCTTGCCTTCCTTGCCTTCCGTTACTCTTTGCTTGCCTTCCGTGCATTGCCTAGCCTTGCGTTGTCGTGCCGTAGCCTTGCCTCGCCTGACCGTGCCTTGCCTTGCGTTACCCTTTCCTTGCCTTGCCGTGCATTGCCTAGCCGTGCGTTGTCGTGCATTAGCCTTGCCTTGCCTCACCGTGCCTTGCCTTGCGTTACCCTTTCCTTGCCTTGCCGTGCATTGCTTAGCCGTGCGTTACCGTGCCTTAGCCTTGTTTCCCCTTGCCGTGCCGTTCCTTCCGTTACCCTTGCCTTGCCTTGCTTTCCCTTGCCTTCCTTGCCTTCCGTTACTCTTTGCTTGCCTTCCGTGCATTGCCTAGCCTTGCGTTGTCGTGCATTAGCCTTGCCTCCCCAAACCGTGCCTTGCCTTGCGTTACCCTTTCCTTGCCTTGCCCTGCATTGCCTAGTCCTCTGTTGTCGTGCCTTAGCCTTGTTTCCCCTTACCGTGCCGTTCCTTTCGTTACCCTTGCCTTGCCCTGCTTTCCTTTGCATTCCTTGCCTTCCGTTACTCTTTGCTTGCCTTCCGTGCATTGCCTAGCCTTGCGTTGTCGTGCATTAGCCTTGCCTCGCCTGACCGTGCCTTGCCTTGCGTTACCCTTTCCTTGCCTTGCCGTGCATTGCCTAGCCGTGCGTTGTCGTGCATTAGCCTTGTCTTGCCTTACCGTGCCTTGCCTTGCGTTACCCTTTCCTTGCCTTGCCGTGCCTTGCCTAGCCGTGCATTGTCGTGTCTTAGCCTTGTTTCCCCTTGTCGTGCCGTTCCTTCGGTTACCCTTGCCTTGCCTTGCTTTCCCTTGCCTTCCTTGCCTTCCGTTACTCTTTGCTTGCCTTCCGTGCATTGCCTAGCCTTGCGTTGTCGTGCATTAGCCTTGCCTCCCCAAACCGTGCCTTGCCTTGCGTTACCCTTTCCTTGCCTTGCCCTACATTGCCTAGCCCTGTGTTGTCGTGCCTTAGCCTTGTTTCCCCTTACCGTGCCGTTCCTTCGGTTACCCTTGCCTTGCCTTGCTTTCCCTTGCCTTCCTTGCCTTCCGTTACTCTTTGCTTGCCTTCCGTGCATTGCCTAGCCTTGCGTTGTCGTGCCTTAGCCTTGTTTCCCCTTGTCGTGCCGTTCCTTCGGTTACCCTTGCCTTGCCTTGCTTTCCCTTGCCTTCCTTGCCTTCCGTTACTCTTTGCTTGCCTTCCGTGCATTGCCTACCCTTGCGTTGTCGTGCCTTAGCCTTGCCTCGCCTGACCGTGCCTTGCCTTGCGTTACCCTTTCCTTGCCTGCCGTGCATTGCCTAGCCGTGCGTTGTCGTGCATTAGCCTTGTCTTGCCTTACCGTGCCTTGCCTTGCGTTACCCTTTCCTTGCCTGGCCGTGCATTGCCTAGCCGTGCGTTGCCGTTCCTTAGCCTTGTTTCCCCTTGCCGTGCCTTGCCTTTTGTTACACTTGCCTTGCCTTGCTTTGCCTTGCCTTCCTTTCCTTTCGTTACTCTTTCCTTGCCTAGCCGTGCATTGCCTAGCCTTGCGTTGTCGTGCATTAGCCTTGCCTCGCCTGACCGTGCCTTGCCTTGCGTTACCCTTTCCTTGCCTTGCCGTGCATTGCCTAGCCGTGCGTTGTCGTGCATTAGCCTTGCCTTGCCTCACCGTGCCTTGCCTTGCGTTACGCTTTCCTTGCCTTGCCGTGCATTGCCTAGCCGTGCGTTGCCGTGCCTCAGCCTTGTTTCCACTTGCCGTGCCGTTCCTTCCGTTACCCTTGCCTTGCCTTGCTTTCCCTTGCCTTCCTTGCCTTCCGTTACTCTTTGCTTGCCTTCAGTGCATTGCCTAGCCTTGCGTGGTCGTGCCTTAGCCTTTTTTCACCTTGCCATAGCCTTGCTTGCGTTGCCTTGCTTTGCCTTGCCTTCCTTGCCTTCCGTTACTCTTTGCTTGCCTTCCGTGCATTGCCTAGGCTTGCGTGGTCGTGCCTTAGCCTTTTTTCGCCTTGCCAAAGCCTTGCTTGCGTTGCCTTGCTTTGCCTTCCATTCCTTGCCTTCCGTTACTCTTTGCTTGCTTTCCATGCATTGCCTAGCCTTGCGTTGTCGTGCATTAGCCTTGCCTCCCCAAACAGTGCCTTGCCTTGCGTTACCCTTTCCTTGCCTTGCCTTGCCGTGCACTGCCTAACCTTGCCTTGTCGTGCATTAGCCTTGCCTTGCCTGACCGTGCCTTGCCTGGCGTTACCCTTTCCTTGCCTTGCCTTGCATTGCCTAGCCGTGCGTTGTCGTGCCTTAGCCTTGTTTCCCCTTGCCGTGCAGTTCCTTCCGTTACCCTTGCCTTGCCTTGCTTTCCCTTTTTTCCTTGGTTTCCGTTACTCTTTGCTTGCCTTCCTTGCATTGCCTAGCCTTGCGCTGTCGTGCATTATCCTTCCTTGCCTCACAGTGCCTTGCCTTGCGTTACCTTTTCCTTGGCTGGCCGTGCATTGCCTAGCCGTGCGTTGTGGTGCCTTAGACTTGTTTCACCTTGCCATAGCCTTGCTTGCTTTGCCTTGCTTTGCCTTGCCTTCCTTCCCTTCCGTTACTCTTTGCTTGCCTTCCGTGCATTGCCTAGCCTTGCGTTGTCGTGCCTTAGCCTTTTTTCACCTTGCCATAGCCTTGCTTGCGTTGCCTTGCTTTGCCTTGCATTCCTTGCCTTCCGTTACTCTTTGCTTGCCTTCCGTGCATTGCCTAGCCTTGCGTTGTCGTGCCTTAGCCTTGCCTCGCCTGACCGTGCCTTGCCTTGCGTTACTCTTTCCTTGCCTTGCCGTGCATTGCCTAGCCGTGCGTTGTCGTGCATTAGCCTCGCCTTGCCTTACCGTGCCTTCCCTTGCGTTACCCTTTCCTTGCCTTGCCGTGCATTGCTTAGCCTTGCGTTGCCGTGCCTTAGCCTTGTTTCCCCTTGCCGTGCCGTGCCTTTTGTTACACTTGCCTTGCCTTGCTTTGGCTTGCCTTCCTTTCCTTCCGTTACCCTTTCCTTGCCTAGCCGTGCACTGCGAAGCCTTTCGTTGTCGTGCATTACCCTTGCATCGCCTGACCGTGCCTTGCCTTGCGTTACCCTTTCCTTGCCTTGCCGTGCATTGCCTAGCCCTGCGTTGTCGTGCCTTAGCCTTGTTTACCCTTACCGTGCCGTTCCTTCCGTTACCCTTGCCTTCCCCCGCTTTCCCTTGCCTTCCTTGCCTTCCGTTACTCTTTGCTTGCCTTTCGTGCATTGCCTAGCCTTGCGTTGTCGTGCCTTAGCCTTGCCTCGGCTGACCGTGCCTTGCCTTCCGTTACCGTTTCCTTGCCTTGCCGTGCATTGCCTAGCCGTGCGTTGTCGTGCATCAGCCTTGACTTGCCTCACAGTGCCTTGCCTTGCGTTACCCTTTCCTTGCCTTGCCGTGCATTGCCTATCCGTGGGTTGCAGTGCCTTAGCCTTGTTTCCCCTTGCCGTGCCGTTCCTTCCGTTATCCTTGCATTGCCTTGCTTTCCCTTGCCTTACTTGCCTTCCGTTACTCTTTGCTTGCCTTCCGTGCATTGCCTAGCCTTGCGTTGTCGTGCCTTAGCCTTGCCTCGCCTGACCGTGCCTTGCCTTGCGTTCCCCTTTCCTTGCCTTGCCGTGCATTGCCTAGCTGTGCGTTGTCGTGCATTAGTCTTGTCTTGCATTACCGTGCCTTGCCTTGCGTTACCCTTTCCTTGCCTGGCCGTGCATTGCCTAGCCGTGCGTTGCCGATCCTTAGCCTTGTTTCCCCTTGCCGTGCCTTGCCTTTTGTTACACTTGCCTTGCCTTGCTTTGCCTTGCCTTCCTTTCCTTCCGTTACTCTTTCCTTGCCTAGCCGTGCACTGCCTAGCCTTGCGTTGTCGTGCATTAGCCTTGCCTCCCCAAACCGTGCCTTGCCTTACGTTACCCTTTCCTTGCCTTGCCCTGCATTGCCTAGCCCTGTGTTGTCGTGCCTTAGCCTTGTTTCCCCTTACCGTGCCGTTCCTTTCGTTACCCTTGCCTTCCCCTGCTTTCCTTTGCATTCGTTGCCTTCCGTTACCCTTTGCTTGCCTTCCGTGCATTGCCTAGCCTTTGTTGTCGTGCCTTAGCCTTGTTTCCCCTTGCCGTGCCGTGCCTGTTGTTACACTTGCCTTGCCATGCTTTGCCTTGCCTTCCTTTCCTTCCGTTACTCTTTCCTTGCCTAGCCGTGCACTGCCTAGCCTTGCGATGTCGTGCTTTAGCTTTGCCTCGCCTGACAGTGCCTTGCCTTGCGTTACGCTTTCCTTGCCTTGCCGTGCATTGCCTAGCCCTGCGTTGCCGTGCCTTAGCCTTGTTTCCCCTTGCCGAGCCGTTCCTTCCGTTACCCTTGCCTTGCCTTGGTTTCCCTTGCCTTCCTTGCCTTCCGTTACTCTTTGCTTGCCTTCCGTGCATTGCCTAGCCTTGCGTTGTCGTGCATTAGCCTTGCCTCGCCGAACCGTGCCTTGCCTTGCGTTACCCTTTCCTTGCCTTGCCGTGCATTGCTTAGCCTTGCGTTGCCGTGCCTTAGCCTTGTTTCCCCTTGCCGTGCCGTGCCTTTTGTTACACTTGCCTTGCCTTGCTTTGGCTTGCCTTCCTTTCCTTCCGTTACCCTTTCCTTGCCTAGCCGTGCACTGCGAAGCCTTTCGTTGTCGTGCATTACCCTTGCATCGCCTGACCGTGCCTTGCCTTGCGTTACCCTTTCCTTGCCTTGCCGTGCATTGCCTAGCCCTGCGTTGTCGTGCCTTAGCCTTGTTTACCCTTACCGTGCCGTTCCTTCCGTTACCCTTGCCTTCCCCCGCTTTCCCTTGCCTTCCTTGCGTTCCGTTACTCTTTGCTTGCCTTTCGTGCATTGCCTAGCCTTGCGTTGTCGTGCCTTAGCCTTGCCTCGGCTGACCGTGCCTTGCCTTCCGTTACCGTTTCCTTGCCTTGCCGTGCATTGCCTAGCCGTGCGTTGTCGTGCATCAGCCTTGACTTGCCTCACAGTGCCTTGCCTTGCGTTACCCTTTCCTTGCCTTGCCGTGCATTGCCTATCCGTGGGTTGCAGTGCCTTAGCCTTGTTTCCCCTTGCCGTGCCGTTCCTTCCGTTATCCTTGCCTTGCCTTGCTTTCCCTTGCCTTACTTGCCTTCCGTTACTCTTTGCTTGCCTTCCGTGCATTGCCTAGACTTGCGTTGTCGTGCATTAGCCTTGCCTCGCCTGACCGTGCCTTGCCTTGCGTTCCCCTTTCCTTGCCTTGCCGTGCATTGCCTAGCTGTGCGTTGTCGTGCATTAGTCTTGTCTTGCATTACCGTGCCTTGCCTTGCGTTACCCTTTCCTTCCCTGGCCGTGCATTGCCTAGCCGTGCGTTGCCGATCCTTAGCCTTGTTTCCCCTTGCCGTGCCTTGCCTTTTGTTACACTTGCCTTGCCTTGCTTTGCCTTGCCTTCCTTTCCTTCCGTTACTCTTTCCTTGCCTAGCCGTGCACTGCCTAGCCTTGCGTTGTCGTGCATTAGCCTTGCCTCCCCAAACCGTGCCTTGCCTTGCGTTACCCTTTCCTTGCCTTGCCCTGCATTGCCTAGCCCTGTGTTGTCGTGCCTTAGCCTTGTTTCCCCTTACCGTGCCGTTCCTTTCGTTACCCTTGCCTTCCCCTGCTTTCCTTTGCATTCGTTGCCTTCCGTTACTCTTTGCTTGCCTTCCGTGCATTGCCTAGCCTTTGTTGTCGTCCCTTAGCCTTGTTTCCCCTTGCCGTGCCGTGCCTGTTGTTACACTTGCCTTGCCATGCTTTGCCTTGCCTTCCTTTCCTTCCGTTACTCTTTCCTTGCCTAGCCGTGCACTGCCTAGCCTTGCGATGTCGTGCTTTAGCTTTGCCTCGCCTGACAGTGCCTTGCCTTGCGTTACCCTTTCCTTGCCTTGCCGTGCATTGCCTAGCCCTGCGTTGCCGTGCCTTAGCCTTGTTTCCCCTTGCCGAGCCGTTCCTTCCGTTACCCTTGCCTTGCCTTGGTTTCCCTTGCCTTCCTTGCCTTCCGTTACTCTTTGCTTGCCTTCCGTGCATTGCCTAGCCTTGTGTTGTCGTGCATTAGCCTTGCCTCGCCTGACCGTGCCTTGCCTTGCGTTACCCTTTCCTTGCCTTGCCGTGCATTGCCTCGCCGTGCGTTGTCGTGCATTAGCCTTGTCTTGCCTTACCGTGACTTATCTTGCGTTACCGTTTCCTTGCCTGGCCGTGCATTGCCTAGCCGTGCGTTGTCGTGCCTTAGCCTTGTTTCCCCTTGCCGTGCCTTGCCTTTTGTTATACTTGCCTTGCCTTGCTTTGCCTTGCCTTCCTTGCCTTCCGTTACTCTTTGCTTGCCTTCCGTGCATTGCCTAGCCTTGCGTTGTCGTGCATTAGCCTTGCCTTGCCTGACCGTGCCTTGCCTTGCGTTACCCTTTCCTTGCCTTGCCGTGCATTGCCTAGCCGTGCGTTGTCTTGCCTTAGCCTTGTTTCCCCTTGCCGTGCCGTTCCTTCCGTTACCCTTGCCTTGCCTTGCTTTCCCTTGCCTTCCTTGGTTTCCGTTACTCTTTGCTTGCCTTCCGTGCATTGCCTAGCCTTGCGCTGTCGTGCGTTAGCCTTGCCTTGCCTCACAGTTCCTTGCCTTGCGTTACCTTTTCCTTGGCTGGCCGTGCATTGCCTAGCCGTGCGTTGTGGTGCCTTAGTCTTGTTTCACCTTGCCATAACCTTGCTTGATTTCCCTTGCTTTGCCTTGCATTCCTTGCCTTCCGTTACTCTTTGCTTGCCTTCCGCGCATTGCGTAGCCTTGCGTTGTCCTGCCTTAGCCTTTTTTCACCTTGCCATAGCCTTGCTTGCGTTGCCTTGCTTTGCCTTGCATTCCTTGCCTTCCGTTACTCTTTGCTTGCCTTCCCTGCATTGCCTAGCCTTGCGTTGTCGTGCCTTAGCCTGGCCTCGCCAAACCGTGCCTTGCCTTGCGTTACCCTTTCGTTGCCTTGCCGTGCATTGCCTAGCCGTCCGTTGTCGTGCATTAGCCTCGCCTTGCCTTACCGTGCCTTGCCTTGCGTTACCCTTTCTTTGCCTGTCTTTGCATTGCTTAGCCTTGCGTTGCCGTGCCTTAGGTTTGTTTCCCCTTGCCTTGCTGTGCCTTTTGTTACACTTGCCTTGCCTTGCTTTGCCTTGCCTTCCTTTCCTTCCATTACTCTTTCCTTGCCTAGCCGTGCACTGCATAGCCTTGCGTTGTCGTGCCTTAGCCTTGCCTCGCCTGACCGTGCCTTGCCTTGCGTTACCCTTTCCTTGCCTTGCCCTGCATTGCCTAGCCCTGTGTTGTCGTGCCTTAGCCTTGTTTCCCCTTGCCGTGCCGTTCCTTCCGTTTCCCTTGCCTTGCCTTGCTTTCCCTTGCTTTCCTTGCCTTCCGTTACTCTTTGCTTTCCTTCCGTTCATTGCCTAGCCTTGCGTTGTCGTGCCTTAGCCTTGCCTCGCCTGACAGTGCCTTGCCTTGCGTTACCCTTTCCTTGCCTTGCCGTGCACTGCCTAGCCTTGCCTTGTCGTGCATTAGCCTTGCCTTGCCTGACCGTGCCTTGCCTTGCGTTACCCTTTCCTTGCCTTGTCGTGCATTGCCTAGCCGTGCGTTGTCGTGCCTTAGCCTTGTTTCCCCTTGCCGTGCCGTTCCTTCCGTTACCCTTGCCTTGCCTTGCTTTCCCTTGCCTTCCATGGTTTCCGTTACTCTTTGCGTGCCTTCCGTGCATTGCCTAGCCTTGCGCTGTCGTGCATTAGCCTTGCCTTGCCTCACAGTGCCTTGCCTTGCGTTACCTTTTCCTTGGCTGGCCGTGCATTGCCTAGCCGTGCGTTGTGGTGCCTTAGCCTTGTTTCACCTTGCCATAGCCTTGCTTGCTTTGCCTTGCTTTGCCTTGCCTTCCTTCCATTCCGTTACTCTTTGCTTGCCTTCCGTGCATTGCCTAGCCTTGCGTTGTCGTGCCTTAGCCTTTTTTCACCTTGCCATAGCCTTGCTTGCGTTGCCTTGCTTTGCCTTGCATTCCTTGCCTTCCGTTACTCTTTGCTTGCCTTCCGTGCATTGCCTAGCCTTGCGCTGTCGTGCATTAGCCTTGCCTTGCCTCACAGTGCCTTGCCTTGCGTTACCTTTTCCTTGGCTGGCCGTGCATTGCCTAGCCGTGCGTTGTGGTGCCTTAGCCTTGTTTCACCTTGCCATAGCCTTGCTTGCTTTGCCTTGCTTTGCCTTGCATTCCTTGCCTTCCGTTACTCTTTGCTTTCCTTCCGTGCATTGCCTAGCCTTGCGTTGTCGTGCCTTAGCCTTGTTTCCCCTTACCGTGCCGTGCCTGTTGTTACAATTGCCTTGACATGCTTTTCCTTGCCTTCCTTTCCTTCCGTTACTCTTTCCTTCCCTAGCCGTGCACTGCGTAGCCTTGCGTTGTCATGCATTACCCTTGCCTCGCCTGACCGTGCCTTGCCTTGCGTTACCCTTTCCTTGCCTTGCCGTGCATTGCCTAGCCCTTCATTACCGTGCTTTAGCCTTGTTTCCCCTTGCCGAGCCGTTCCTTCCGTTACCCTTCCCTTCCCCTGCTTTCCCTTGCCTTCCTTGCCTTCCGTTACTCTTTGCTTGCCTTCCGTGCATTGCCTAGCCTTGCGTTGTCGTGGATTAGCCTTGCCTCGCCTGACCGTGCCTTGCCTTGCGTTACCCTTTCCTTGCCTTGCCGTGCATTGCCTAGCCTTGCGTTGTCGTGCATTAGCCTTGCCTTCCCAAACCGTGCCTTGCCTTGCGTTACCCTTTCCTTGCCTTGCCCTGCATTGCCTAGCCCTGTGTTGTCGTGCCTTAGCCTTGTTTCCCCTTACCGTGCCGTTCCTTTCGTTACCCTTGCCTTCCCCTGCTTTCCTTTGCATTCCTTGCCTTCCGTTACTCTTTGCTTGCCTTCCGTGCATTGCCTAGCCTTGCGTTGTCGTGCCTTAGCCTTGCTTCCCCTTGCCGTGCCGTGCCTGTTACACTTGCCTTGCCATGCTTTTACTTGCCTTCCTTTCCTTCCATTACTCTTTCCTTGCCTAGCCGTGCACTGCCTAGCCTTGCGATGTCGTGCATTAGCTTTGCCTCGCGTGACAGTGCCTTGCCTTGCGTTACCCTTTCCTTGCCTTGCCGTGCATTGCCTAGCGCTGCGTTGCCTTGCCTTAGCCTTGTTTCCCCTTGCCGAGCCGTTCCTTCCGTTACCCTTGCCTTGCCTTGGTTTCCCTTGCCTTCCTTACCTTCCGTTACTCTTTGCTTGCCTTCCGTGCATTGCCTAGCCTTGCGTTGTCGTGCATTAGCCTTGCCTCGCCTGACCGTGCCTTGCCTTGCGTTACCCTTTCCTTGCCTTGCCGTGCATTGCCTAGCCGTGTGTTGTCGTGCATTAGCCTTGTCTTGCTTTACCGTGCCTTGCCTTGCGTTACCCTTTCCTTGCCTGGCCGTGCATTGCCTAGCCGTGCGTTGCCGTTCGATAGCATTGTTTCCCCTTGCCGTGCCTTGCCTTTTGTTACACTTGCCTTGCCTTGCTTTGCCTTGCCTTCCTTTCCTTCCTTTACTCTTTCCTTGCCTAGCCGTGCACTGCCTATCCTTGGGTTGTCGTGTATTAGCCTTGCCTCCCCAAACCGTGCCTTGCCTTGCGTTACCCTTTCCTTGCCTTGCCGTGCATTGCCTAGCCGTGCGTTGTCGTGCATCAGCCTTGCCTTGCCTCACCGTGACTTGCCTTGCGTTACCCTTTCCTTGCCTTGCCGTGCATTGCCTAGCCGTGCGTTGCTGTGCCTCAGCCTTGTTTCCCCTTGCCGTGCCGTTCCTGACCTTACCCTTGCCTTGACTTGCTTTCCCTTGCCTTTCTTGCTTTCCGTTACTTTTGCTTGCCTTCCGTGCATTGCCTAGCCTTGCGTTGTCGTGGATTAGCCTTGCCTCGACTGACCGTGCCTTGCCTTGCGTTACCCTTTCCTTGCCTTGCCGTGCATTGCCTAGCCTTGCGTTGTCGTGCATTAGCCTTGCCTTCCCAAACCGTGCCTTGCCTTGCGTTACCCTTTCCTTGCCTTGCCCTGCATTGCCTAGCCTTGCGTTGTCGTGCCTTAGCCTTGTTTCCCCTTGCCGTGCCGTTCCTTTCGTTACCCTTGCCTTCCCCTGCTTTCCTTTGCATTCCTTGCCTTCCGTTACTCTTTGCTTGCCTTCCGTGCATTGCCTAGCCTTGCGTTGTCGTGCCTTAGCCTTGCTTCGCCTGACCATGCCTTGCCTTGCGTTACCCTGTCCTTGCCTTGCCGTGTATTGCCTAGCCGTGCGTTGTCGTGCATTAGCCTTGCCTTGCCTCACCGTGCCTTGCCTTGCGTTACCCTTTCCTTGCCTGGCCGTGCATTGCCTAGCCCTGCGTTGTCGTGCCTTAGCCTTGTTTCCCCTTTCCGTGCCGTTCCTTCCGTTATCCTTGCCTTGCCTTGCTTTCCCTTGCCTTCCTTGCCTTCTGTTACTCTTTGCTTGCATTCCGTGCATTGCCTAGCCTTCCGTTGTCGTACCTTAGCCTTGCCTCGCCTGACCGTGCCTTGCCTTGCGTTACCCTTTCCTTGCCTTGCCGTGCATTGCCTAGTCCTGCGTTGTCGTGCCTTAGCCTTGTCTTGCTTTACCGTGCCTTGCCTTGCGTTACCCTTTCCTTGCCTGGCCGTGCATTGCCTAGCCGTGCGTTGCCGTTCGATAGCATTGTTTCCCCTTGCCGTGCCTTGCCTTTTGTTACACTTGCCTTGCCTTGCTTTGCCTTGCCTTCCTTTCCTTCCTTTACTCTTTCCTTGCCTTGCCGTGCACTGCCTAGCCTTGCGTTGTCGTGCATTAGCCTTGCCTCCCCAAACCGTGCCTTGCCTTGCGTTACCCTTTCCTTGCCTTGCCCTGCATTGCCTAGCCCTGCGTTGTCGTGCCTTAGCCTTGCCTTGCCTTACCGTGCCTTGCCTTGCGTTACCCTTTCCTTGCCTGGCCGTGCATTGCCTAGCCGTGCGTTGCCGTTCCTTAGCCTTGTTTCCACTTGCCGTGCCGTGCCTGTTGTTACACTTGCCTTGCCTTGATTTCCCTTGCCTTCCTTGCCTTCCGTTACTCTTTGCTTGCCTAGCCGTGCATTGCCTAGCCTTGCGTTGTCGTGCCTTAGCCTTGCCTCGCCTGACCGTGCCTTGCCTTGCGTTACCCTTTCCTTGCGTTGCCTTGCTTTGCCTTGCCTTCCTTGCCTTCCGTTACTCTTTGCTTGCCTTCCGTGCATTGCCTAGCCTTGCGTTGTTGTGCATTAGCCTTGCATCGCCTGACCGTGCCTTGCCTTGCGTTACCCTTTCCTTGCCGGGCCGTGCATTGCCTAGCCGTGCGTTGCCGTTCCTTAGCCTTGTTTCCCCTTGCCGTGCCTTGCCTTTTGTTACACTTGCCTTGCCTTGCTTTGCCTTGCCTTCCTTTCCTTCCTTTACTCGTTACTTGCCTAGCCGTGCACTGCCTAGCCTTGCGTTGTCGTGCATTAGCCTTGCCTCCCCAAACCGTGCCTTGCCTTGCGTTACCATTTCCTTGCCTTGCCCTGCATTGCCTAGCCGTTCGTTGTCGTGCCTTAGCCTTGTTTCCCCTGCCGTGCCGTTCCTTCCGTTACCATTGCCTTGCCTTGCTTTCGCTTGCCTTCCTTGCCTTCCGTTACTCTTTGCTTGCCTTCCGTGCATTGCCTAGCCTTGCGTTGTCGTTCCTTAGCCTTGCCTCGCCTGACCGTGCCTTGCCTTGCGGTACCCTTTCCTTGCCTTGACGTGCATTGCCTAGCCGACGTTGTCCTGCATTTGCCTTGTCTTGCCTCACCGTGCCTTACCTTGCGTTACCCTTTCCTTGCCTTGCTGTGCATTGCCTAGCCCTGCATTGTCGTGCCTTAGCTTTGTTTCCCCTTACCGTGCCGTTCCTTCCGTTACCCTTGCCTTGCCTTGCTTTCCCTTGCCTTCCGTGCCTTCCGTTACTCTTTGCTTGCCTTCCGTGCATTGCCTAGCCTTGGGTGGTCGTGCCTTAGCCTTTTTTCACCTTGCCATAGCCTTGCTTGCGTTGCCTTGCTTTGCCTTGCATTCCTTGCCTTCCGTTACTCTTTGCTTGCCTTCCGTGCATTGCCTAGCCTTGCGTTGTCGTGCATAAGCCTTGCCTCCCCAAACCGTGCCTTGCCTTTCGTTACCCTTTCCTTGCCTGGCCGTGCATTGCCTAGCCCTGTGTTGTCGTGCCTTAGCCTTGTTTCCCCTTGCCGTGCCGTTCCTTCCGTTACCCTTGCCTTGCCTTGCTTTCCCTTGCTTTCCTTGCCTTCCGTTACTCTTTGCTTTCCTTCCGTTCATTGCCTAGCCTTGCGTTGTCGTGCCTTAGCCTTGCCTCGCCTGACAGTGCCTTGCCTTGCGTTACCCTTTCCTTGCCTTGCCGTGCTCTGCCTAGCCTTCCCTTGTCGTGCATTAGCCTTGCCTTGCTTGACCGTGCCTTGCCTGGCGTTACCCTTTCCTTGCCTTGCCGTGCATTGCCTAGCCGTGCGTTGCGTGCCTTAGCCTTGTTTCCCCTTGCCGTGCCGTTCCTTCCGTTACCCTTGCCTTGCCTTGCTTTCCCTTGCCTTCCATGGTTTCCGTTACTCTTTGCTTGCCTTCCGTGCATTGCCTAGCATTGCGCTGTCGTGCATTAGCCTTGCCTTGCCTCACAGTGCCTTGCCTTGCGTTACCTTTTCCTTGGCTGGCCGTGCATTGCCTAGCCGTGCGTTGTGGTGCCTTAGCCTTGTTTCACCTTGCCATAGCCTTGCTTGCGTTGCCTTGCTTTGCCTTGCATTCCTTGCCTTCCGTTACTCTTTGCTTGCCTTCCGTGCATTGCCTAGCCTTGCGTTGTCGTGCCTTAGCCTTGCCTCGCCTAACCGTGCCTTGCCTTGCGTTACCCTTTCCTTGCCTTGCCGTGCATTGCCTAGCCGTGCGTTGTCGTGCATTAGCCTCGCCTTGCCTTACCGTGCCTTCCCTTGCGTTACCCTTTCCTTGCCTTGCCGTGCATTGCTTAGCCTTGCGTTGCCGTGCCTTAGCCTTGTTTCCCCTTGCCGTGCCGTGCCTTTTGTTACACTTGCCTTGCCTTGCTTTGCCTTGCCTTCCTTTCCTTCCGTTACCCTTTCCTTGCCTAGCCGTTCACTGCGTAGCCTTTCGTTGTCGTGCATTACCCTTGCCTCGCCTGACCGTGCCTTGCCTTGCGTTATCCTTTCCTTGCCTTGCCGTACATTGCCTAGCCCTGCGTTGTCGTGCCTTAGCCTTGTTTCCCCTTACCGTGCCGTTCCTTCCGTTACCCTTGCCTTGCCTTGCTTTCCCTTGCCTTCCTTGCGTTCCGTTACTCTTTGCTTGCCTTTCGTGCATTGCCCAGCCTTGCGTTGTCGTGCCTTAGCCTTGCCTCGGCTGACCGTGCCTTGCCTTCCGTTACCGTTTCCTTGCCTTGCCGTGCATTGCCTAGCCGTGCGTTGTCGTGCATCAGCCTTGCCTTGCATCACCGTGCCTTGCCTTGCGTTACCCTTTCCTTGCCTTTCCGTGCATTGCCTAGCCGTGGGTTGCCGTGCCTTAGCCTTGTTTCCCCTTGCCGTGCCGTTCCTTCCGTTATCCTTGCCTTGCCTTGCTTTCCCTTGCCTTCCTTGCCTTCCGTTACTCTTTGCTTGCCTTCCGTGCATTGCCTAGACTTGCGTTGTCGTGCATTAGCCTTGCGTCGCCTGACCGTGCCTTACCTTGCGTTACCCTTTCCTTGCCTTGCCGTGCATTGCCTAGCTGTGCGTTGTCGTGCATTAGCCTTGTCTTGCATTACCGTGCCTTGCCTTGCGTTACCCATTCCTTGCCCGGCCGTGCATTGCCTAGCCGTGCGTTGCCGTTCCTTAGCCTTGTTTCCCCTTGCCGTACCTTGCCTTTTGTTTCACTTGCCTTGCCTTACTTTGCCTTGCCTTCCTTTCCTTCCGTTACTCTTTCCTTGCCTAGCCGTGCACTGCCTAGCCTTGCGTTGTCGTGCATTAGCCTTGCCTCCCCAAACCGTGCCTTGCCTTGCGTTACCCTTTCCTTGCCTTGCCCTGCATTGCCTAGCCCTGTGTTGTCGTGCCTTAGCCTTGTTTCCCCTTACCGTGCCGTTCCTTTCGTTACGCTTGCCTTCCCCTGCTTTCCTTTGCATTCGTTGCCTTCCGTTACTCTTTGCTTGCCTTCCGTGCATTGCCTAGCCTTGCGTTGTCGTGCCTTAGCCTTGTTTCCACTTGCCGTGCCGTGCCTGTTGTTACACTTGCCTTGCCATGCTTTGCCTTGCCTTCCTTTCCTTCCGTTACTCTTTCCTTGCCTAGCCGTGCACTGCCTAGCCTTGCGATGTCGTGCTTTAGCTTTGCCTCGCCTGACAGTGCCTTGCCTTGCGTTACCCTTTCCTTGCCTTGCCGTGCATTGCCTAGCCCTGCGTTGCCGTGCCATAGCCTTGTTTCCCCTTGCCGAGCCGTTCCTTCCGCTACCCTTGCCTTGCCTTCGTTTCCCTTGCCTTCCTTGCCTTCCGTTACTCTTTGCTTGCCTTCCGTGCATTGCCTAGCCTTGCGTTGTTGTGCATTAGCCTTGCCTCGCCTGACCGTGCCTTGCCTTGCGTTACCCTTTCCTTGCCTGGCCGTGCATTGCCTAGCCGTGCGTTGCCGTTCCTTAGCCTTGTTTCCCCTTGCCGTGCCTTGCCTTTTGTTACACTTGCCTTGCCTTGCTTTGCCTTGCCTTCCTTTCCTTCCTTTACTCGTTACTTGCCTAGCCGTGCACTGCCTAGCCTTGCGTTGTCGTGCATTAGCCTTGCCTCCCCAAACCGTGCCTTGCCTTGCGTTACCATTTCCTTGCCTTGCCCTGCATTGCCTAGCCGTTCGTTGTCGTGCCTTAGCCTTGTTTCCCCTTGCCGTGCCGTTCCTTCCGTTACCATTGCCTTGCCTTGCTTTCGCTTGCCTTCCTTGCCTTCCGTTACTCTTTGCTTGCCTTCCGTGCATTGCCTAGCCTTGCGTTGTCGTTCCTTAGCCTTGCCTCGCCTGACCGTGCCTTGCCTTGCGGTACCCTTTCCTTGCCTTGACGTGCATTGCCTAGCCGACGTTGTCCTGCATTTGCCTTGTCTTGCCTCACCGTGCCTTGCCTTGCGTTACCCTTTCCTTGCCTTGCTGTGCATTGCCTAGCCCTGCATTGTCGTGCCTTAGCTTTGTTTCCCCTTACCGTGCCGTTCCTTCCGTTACCCTTGCCTTGCCTTGCTTTCCCTTGCCTTCCTTGCCTTCCGTTACTCTTTGCTTGCCTTCCGTGCATTGCCTAGCCTTGCGTGGTCGTGCCTTAGCCTTTTTTCACCTTGCCATAGCCTTGCTTGCGTTGCCTTGCTTTGCCTTGCATTCCTTGCCTTCCGTTACTCTTTGCTTGCCTTCCGTGCATTGCCTAGCCTTGCGTTGTCGTGCATAAGCCTTGCCTTCCCAAACCGTGCCTTGCCTTTCGTTACCCTTTCCTTGCCTTGCCCTGCATTGCCTAGCCCTGTGTTGTCGTGCCTTAGCCTTGTTTCCCCTTGCCGTGCCGTTCCTTCCGTTACCCTTGCCTTGCCTTGCTTTCCCTTGCTTTCCTTGCCTTCCGTTACTCTTTGCTTTCCTTCCGTTCATTGCCTAGCCTTGCGTTGTCGTGCCTTAGCCTTGCCTCGCCTGACAGTGCCTTGCCTTGCGTTACCCTTTCCTTGCCTTGCCGTGCACTGCCTAGCCTTGCCTTGTCGTGCATTAGCCTTGCCTTGCCTGACCGTGCCTTGCCTGGCGTTACCCTTTCCTTGCCTTGCCGTGCATTGCCTAGCCGTGCGTTGTCGTGCCTTAGCCTTGTTTCCCCTTGCCGTGCCGTTCCTTCCGTTACCCTTGCCTTGCCTTGCTTTCCCTTGCCTTCCATGGTTTCCGTTACTCTTTGCTTGCCTTCCGTGCATTGCCTAGCCTTGCGCTGTCGTGCATTAGCCTTGCCTTGCCTCACAGTGCCTTGCCTTGCGTTACCTTTTCCTTGGCTGGCCGTGCATTGCCTAGCCGTGCGTTGTGGTGCCTTAGCCTTGTTTCACCTTGCCATAGCCTTGCTTGCGTTGCCTTGCTTTGCCTTGCATTCCTTGCCTTCCGTTACTCTTTGCTTGCCTTCCGTGCATTGCCTAGCCTTGCGTTGTCGTGCCTTAGCCTTGCCTCGCCTAACCGTGCCTTGCCTTGCGTTACCCTTTCCTTGCCTTGCCGTGCATTGCCTAGCCGTGCGTTGTCGTGCATTAGCCTCGCCTTGCCTTACCGTGCCTTCCCTTGCGTTACCCTTTCCTTGCCTTGCCGTGCATTGCTTAGCCTTGCGTTGCCGTGCCTTAGCCTTGTTTCCCCTTGCCGTGCCGTGCCTTTTGTTACACTTGCCTTGCCTTGCTTTGCCTTGCCTTCCTTTCCTTCCGTTACCCTTTCCTTGCCTTGCCGTGCATTGCCTAGCCTTGCGTTGTCGTGCATTACCCTTGCCTCGCCTGACCGTGCCTTGCCTTGCGTTATCCTTTCCTTGCCTTGCCGTACATTGCCTAGCCCTGCGTTGTCGTGCCTTAGCCTTGTTTCCCCTTACCGTGCCGTTCCTTCCGTTACCCTTGCCTTGCCTTGCTTTCCCTTGCCTTCCTTGCGTTCCGTTACTCTTTGCTTGCCTTTCGTGCATTGCCCAGCCTTGCGTTGTCGTGCCTTAGCCTTGCCTCGGCTGACCGTGCCTTGCCTTCCGTTACCGTTTCCTTGCCTTGCCGTGCATTGCCTAGCCGTGCGTTGTCGTGCATCAGCCTTGCCTTGCATCACCGTGCCTTGCCTTGCGTTACCCTTTCCTTGCCTTTCCGTGCATTGCCTAGCCGTGGGTTGCCGTGCCTTAGCCTTGTTTCCCCTTGCCGTGCCGTTCCTTCCGTTATCCTTGCCTTGCCTTGCTTTCCCTTGCCTTCCTTGCCTTCCGTTACTCTTTGCTTGCCTTCCGTGCATTGCCTAGACTTGCGTTGTCGTGCATTAGCCTTGCGTCGCCTGACCGTGCCTTACCTTGCGTTACCCTTTCCTTGCCTTGCCGTGCATTGCCTAGCTGTGCGTTGTCGTGCATTAGCCTTGTCTTGCATTACCGTGCCTTGCCTTGCGTTACCCATTCCTTGCCCGGCCGTGCATTGCCTAGCCGTGCGTTGCCGTTCCTTAGCCTTGTTTCCCCTTGCCGTACCTTGCCTTTTGTTTCACTTGCCTTGCCTTACTTTGCCTTGCCTTCCTTTCCTTCCGTTACTCTTTCCTTGCCTAGCCGTGCACTGCCTAGCCTTGCGTTGTCGTGCATTAGCCTTGCCTCCCCAAACCGTGCCTTGCCTTGCGTTACCCTTTCCTTGCCTTGCCCTGCATTGCCTAGCCCTGTGTTGTCGTGCCTTAGCCTTGTTTCCCCTTACCGTGCCGTTCCTTTCGTTACGCTTGCCTTCCCCTGCTTTCCTTTGCATTCGTTGCCTTCCGTTACTCTTTGCTTGCCTTCCGTGCATTGCCTAGCCTTGCGTTGTCGTGCCTTAGCCTTGTTTCCACTTGCCGTGCCGTGCCTGTTGTTACACTTGCCTTGCCATGCTTTGCCTTGCCTTCCTTTCCTTCCGTTACTCTTTCCTTGCCTAGCCGTGCACTGCCTAGCCTTGCGATGTCGTGCTTTAGCTTTGCCTCGCCTGACAGTGCCTTGCCTTGCGTTACCCTTTCCTTGCCTTGCCGTGCATTGCCTAGCCCTGCGTTGCCGTGCCATAGCCTTGTTTCCCCTTGCCGAGCCGTTCCTTCCGCTACCCTTGCCTTGCCTTCGTTTCCCTTGCCTTCCTTGCCTTCCGTTACTCTTTGCTTGCCTTCCGTGCATTGCCTAGCCTTGCGTTGTTGTGCATTAGCCTTGCCTCGCCTGACCGTGCCTTGCCTTGCGTTACCCTTTCCTTGCCTGGCCGTGCATTGCCTAGCCGTGCGTTGCCGTTCCTTAGCCTTGTTTCCCCTTGCCGTGCCTTGCCTTTTGTTACACTTGCCTTGCCTTGCTTTGCCTTGCCTTCCTTTCCTTCCTTTACTCGTTACTTGCCTAGCCGTGCACTGCCTAGCCTTGCGTTGTCGTGCATTAGCCTTGCCTCCCCAAACCGTGCCTTGCCTTGCGTTACCATTTCCTTGCCTTGCCCTGCATTGCCTAGCCGTTCGTTGTCGTGCCTTAGCCTTGTTTCCCCTTGCCGTGCCGTTCCTTCCGTTACCATTGCCTTGCCTTGCTTTCGCTTGCCTTCCTTGCCTTCCGTTACTCTTTGCTTGCCTTCCGTGCATTGCCTAGCCTTGCGTTGTCGTTCCTTAGCCTTGCCTCGCCTGACCGTGCCTTGCCTTGCGGTACCCTTTCCTTGCCTTGACGTGCATTGCCTAGCCGACGTTGTCCTGCATTTGCCTTGTCTTGCCTCACCGTGCCTTGCCTTGCGTTACCCTTTCCTTGCCTTGCTGTGCATTGCCTAGCCCTGCATTGTCGTGCCTTAGCTTTGTTTCCCCTTACCGTGCCGTTCCTTCCGTTACCCTTGCCTTGCCTTGCTTTCCCTTGCCTTCCTTGCCTTCCGTTACTCTTTGCTTGCCTTCCGTGCATTGCCTAGCCTTGCGTGGTCGTGCCTTAGCCTTTTTTCACCTTGCCATAGCCTTGCTTGCGTTGCCTTGCTTTGCCTTGCATTCCTTGCCTTCCGTTACTCTTTGCTTGCCTTCCGTGCATTGCCTAGCCTTGCGTTGTCGTGCATAAGCCTTGCCTTCCCAAACCGTGCCTTGCCTTTCGTTACCCTTTCCTTGCCTTGCCCTGCATTGCCTAGCCCTGTGTTGTCGTGCCTTAGCCTTGTTTCCCCTTGCCGTGCCGTTCCTTCCGTTACCCTTGCCTTGCCTTGCTTTCCCTTGCTTTCCTTGCCTTCCGTTACTCTTTGCTTTCCTTCCGTTCATTGCCTAGCCTTGCGTTGTCGTGCCTTAGCCTTGCCTCGCCTGACAGTGCCTTGCCTTGCGTTACCCTTTCCTTGCCTTGCCGTGCACTGCCTAGCCTTGCCTTGTCGTGCATTAGCCTTGCCTTGCCTGACCGTGCCTTGCCTGGCGTTACCCTTTCCTTGCCTTGCCGTGCATTGCCTAGCCGTGCGTTGTCGTGCCTTAGCCTTGTTTCCCCTTGCCGTGCCGTTCCTTCCGTTACCCTTGCCTTGCCTTGCTTTCCCTTGCCTTCCATGGTTTCCGTTACTCTTTGCTTGCCTTCCGTGCATTGCCTAGCCTTGCGCTGTCGTGCATTAGCCTTGCCTTGCCTCACAGTGCCTTGCCTTGCGTTACCTTTTCCTTGGCTGGCCGTGCATTGCCTAGCCGTGCGTTGTGGTGCCTTAGCCTTGTTTCACCTTGCCATAGCCTTGCTTGCGTTGCCTTGCTTTGCCTTGCATTCCTTGCCTTCCGTTACTCTTTGCTTGCCTTCCGTGCATTGCCTAGCCTTGCGTTGTCGTGCCTTAGCCTTGCCTCGCCTAACCGTGCCTTGCCTTGCGTTACCCTTTCCTTGCCTTGCCGTGCATTGCCTAGCCGTGCGTTGTCGTGCATTAGCCTCGCCTTGCCTTACCGTGCCTTCCCTTGCGTTACCCTTTCCTTGCCTTGCCGTGCATTGCTTAGCCTTGCGTTGCCGTGCCTTAGCCTTGTTTCCCCTTGCCGTGCCGTGCCTTTTGTTACACTTGCCTTGCCTTGCTTTGCCTTGCCTTCCTTTCCTTCCGTTACCCTTTCCTTGCCTAGCCGTTCACTGCGTAGCCTTTCGTTGTCGTGCATTACCCTTGCCTCGCCTGACCGTGCCTTGCCTTGCGTTATCCTTTCCTTGCCTTGCCGTACATTGCCTAGCCCTGCGTTGTCGTGCCTTAGCCTTGTTTCCCCTTACCGTGCCGTTCCTTCCGTTACCCTTGCCTTGCCTTGCTTTCCCTTGCCTTCCTTGCGTTCCGTTACTCTTTGCTTGCCTTTCGTGCATTGCCCAGCCTTGCGTTGTCGTGCCTTAGCCTTGCCTCGGCTGACCGTGCCTTGCCTTCCGTTACCGTTTCCTTGCCTTGCCGTGCATTGCCTAGCCGTGCGTTGTCGTGCATCAGCCTTGCCTTGCATCACCGTGCCTTGCCTTGCGTTACCCTTTCCTTGCCTTTCCGTGCATTGCCTAGCCGTGGGTTGCCGTGCCTTAGCCTTGTTTCCCCTTGCCGTGCCGTTCCTTCCGTTATCCTTGCCTTGCCTTGCTTTCCCTTGCCTTCCTTGCCTTCCGTTACTCTTTGCTTGCCTTCCGTGCATTGCCTAGACTTGCGTTGTCGTGCATTAGCCTTGCGTCGCCTGACCGTGCCTTACCTTGCGTTACCCTTTCCTTGCCTTGCCGTGCATTGCCTAGCTGTGCGTTGTCGTGCATTAGCCTTGTCTTGCATTACCGTGCCTTGCCTTGCGTTACCCATTCCTTGCCCGGCCGTGCATTGCCTAGCCGTGCGTTGCCGTTCCTTAGCCTTGTTTCCCCTTGCCGTACCTTGCCTTTTGTTTCACTTGCCTTGCCTTACTTTGCCTTGCCTTCCTTTCCTTCCGTTACTCTTTCCTTGCCTAGCCGTGCACTGCCTAGCCTTGCGTTGTCGTGCATTAGCCTTGCCTCCCCAAACCGTGCCTTGCCTTGCGTTACCCTTTCCTTGCCTTGCCCTGCATTGCCTAGCCCTGTGTTGTCGTGCCTTAGCCTTGTTTCCCCTTACCGTGCCGTTCCTTTCGTTACGCTTGCCTTCCCCTGCTTTCCTTTGCATTCGTTGCCTTCCGTTACTCTTTGCTTGCCTTCCGTGCATTGCCTAGCCTTGCGTTGTCGTGCCTTAGCCTTGTTTCCACTTGCCGTGCCGTGCCTGTTGTTACACTTGCCTTGCCATGCTTTGCCTTGCCTTCCTTTCCTTCCGTTACTCTTTCCTTGCCTAGCCGTGCACTGCCTAGCCTTGCGATGTCGTGCTTTAGCTTTGCCTCGCCTGACAGTGCCTTGCCTTGCGTTACCCTTTCCTTGCCTTGCCGTGCATTGCCTAGCCCTGCGTTGCCGTGCCATAGCCTTGTTTCCCCTTGCCGAGCCGTTCCTTCCGCTACCCTTGCCTTGCCTTCGTTTCCCTTGCCTTCCTTGCCTTCCGTTACTCTTTGCTTGCCTTCCGTGCATTGCCTAGCCTTGCGTTGTTGTGCATTAGCCTTGCCTCGCCTGACCGTGCCTTGCCTTGCGTTACCCTTTCCTTGCCTGGCCGTGCATTGCCTAGCCGTGCGTTGCCGTTCCTTAGCCTTGTTTCCCCTTGCCGTGCCTTGCCTTTTGTTACACTTGCCTTGCCTTGCTTTGCCTTGCCTTCCTTTCCTTCCTTTACTCGTTACTTGCCTAGCCGTGCACTGCCTAGCCTTGCGTTGTCGTGCATTAGCCTTGCCTCCCCAAACCGTGCCTTGCCTTGCGTTACCATTTCCTTGCCTTGCCCTGCATTGCCTAGCCGTTCGTTGTCGTGCCTTAGCCTTGTTTCCCCTTGCCGTGCCGTTCCTTCCGTTACCATTGCCTTGCCTTGCTTTCGCTTGCCTTCCTTGCCTTCCGTTACTCTTTGCTTGCCTTCCGTGCATTGCCTAGCCTTGCGTTGTCGTTCCTTAGCCTTGCCTCGCCTGACCGTGCCTTGCCTTGCGGTACCCTTTCCTTGCCTTGACGTGCATTGCCTAGCCGACGTTGTCCTGCATTTGCCTTGTCTTGCCTCACCGTGCCTTGCCTTGCGTTACCCTTTCCTTGCCTTGCTGTGCATTGCCTAGCCCTGCATTGTCGTGCCTTAGCTTTGTTTCCCCTTACCGTGCCGTTCCTTCCGTTACCCTTGCCTTGCCTTGCTTTCCCTTGCCTTCCTTGCCTTCCGTTACTCTTTGCTTGCCTTCCGTGCATTGCCTAGCCTTGCGTGGTCGTGCCTTAGCCTTTTTTCACCTTGCCATAGCCTTGCTTGCGTTGCCTTGCTTTGCCTTGCATTCCTTGCCTTCCGTTACTCTTTGCTTGCCTTCCGTGCATTGCCTAGCCTTGCGTTGTCGTGCATAAGCCTTGCCTTCCCAAACCGTGCCTTGCCTTTCGTTACCCTTTCCTTGCCTTGCCCTGCATTGCCTAGCCCTGTGTTGTCGTGCCTTAGCCTTGTTTCCCCTTGCCGTGCCGTTCCTTCCGTTACCCTTGCCTTGCCTTGCTTTCCCTTGCTTTCCTTGCCTTCCGTTACTCTTTGCTTTCCTTCCGTTCATTGCCTAGCCTTGCGTTGTCGTGCCTTAGCCTTGCCTCGCCTGACAGTGCCTTGCCTTGCGTTACCCTTTCCTTGCCTTGCCGTGCACTGCCTAGCCTTGCCTTGTCGTGCATTAGCCTTGCCTTGCCTGACCGTGCCTTGCCTGGCGTTACCCTTTCCTTGCCTTGCCGTGCATTGCCTAGCCGTGCGTTGTCGTGCCTTAGCCTTGTTTCCCCTTGCCGTGCCGTTCCTTCCGTTACCCTTGCCTTGCCTTGCTTTCCCTTGCCTTCCATGGTTTCCGTTACTCTTTGCTTGCCTTCCGTGCATTGCCTAGCCTTGCGCTGTCGTGCATTAGCCTTGCCTTGCCTCACAGTGCCTTGCCTTGCGTTACCTTTTCCTTGGCTGGCCGTGCATTGCCTAGCCGTGCGTTGTGGTGCCTTAGCCTTGTTTCACCTTGCCATAGCCTTGCTTGCGTTGCCTTGCTTTGCCTTGCATTCCTTGCCTTCCGTTACTCTTTGCTTGCCTTCCGTGCATTGCCTAGCCTTGCGTTGTCGTGCCTTAGCCTTGCCTCGCCTAACCGTGCCTTGCCTTGCGTTACCCTTTCCTTGCCTTGCCGTGCATTGCCTAGCCGTGCGTTGTCGTGCATTAGCCTCGCCTTGCCTTACCGTGCCTTCCCTTGCGTTACCCTTTCCTTGCCTTGCCGTGCATTGCTTAGCCTTGCGTTGCCGTGCCTTAGCCTTGTTTCCCCTTGCCGTGCCGTGCCTTTTGTTACACTTGCCTTGCCTTGCTTTGCCTTGCCTTCCTTTCCTTCCGTTACCCTTTCCTTGCCTAGCCGTTCACTGCGTAGCCTTTCGTTGTCGTGCATTACCCTTGCCTCGCCTGACCGTGCCTTGCCTTGCGTTATCCTTTCCTTGCCTTGCCGTACATTGCCTAGCCCTGCGTTGTCGTGCCTTAGCCTTGTTTCCCCTTACCGTGCCGTTCCTTCCGTTACCCTTGCCTTGCCTTGCTTTCCCTTGCCTTCCTTGCGTTCCGTTACTCTTTGCTTGCCTTTCGTGCATTGCCCAGCCTTGCGTTGTCGTGCCTTAGCCTTGCCTCGGCTGACCGTGCCTTGCCTTCCGTTACCGTTTCCTTGCCTTGCCGTGCATTGCCTAGCCGTGCGTTGTCGTGCATCAGCCTTGCCTTGCATCACCGTGCCTTGCCTTGCGTTACCCTTTCCTTGCCTTTCCGTGCATTGCCTAGCCGTGGGTTGCCGTGCCTTAGCCTTGTTTCCCCTTGCCGTGCCGTTCCTTCCGTTATCCTTGCCTTGCCTTGCTTTCCCTTGCCTTCCTTGCCTTCCGTTACTCTTTGCTTGCCTTCCGTGCATTGCCTAGACTTGCGTTGTCGTGCATTAGCCTTGCGTCGCCTGACCGTGCCTTACCTTGCGTTACCCTTTCCTTGCCTTGCCGTGCATTGCCTAGCTGTGCGTTGTCGTGCATTAGCCTTGTCTTGCATTACCGTGCCTTGCCTTGCGTTACCCATTCCTTGCCCGGCCGTGCATTGCCTAGCCGTGCGTTGCCGTTCCTTAGCCTTGTTTCCCCTTGCCGTACCTTGCCTTTTGTTTCACTTGCCTTGCCTTACTTTGCCTTGCCTTCCTTTCCTTCCGTTACTCTTTCCTTGCCTAGCCGTGCACTGCCTAGCCTTGCGTTGTCGTGCATTAGCCTTGCCTCCCCAAACCGTGCCTTGCCTTGCGTTACCCTTTCCTTGCCTTGCCCTGCATTGCCTAGCCCTGTGTTGTCGTGCCTTAGCCTTGTTTCCCCTTACCGTGCCGTTCCTTTCGTTACGCTTGCCTTCCCCTGCTTTCCTTTGCATTCGTTGCCTTCCGTTACTCTTTGCTTGCCTTCCGTGCATTGCCTAGCCTTGCGTTGTCGTGCCTTAGCCTTGTTTCCACTTGCCGTGCCGTGCCTGTTGTTACACTTGCCTTGCCATGCTTTGCCTTGCCTTCCTTTCCTTCCGTTACTCTTTCCTTGCCTAGCCGTGCACTGCCTAGCCTTGCGATGTCGTGCTTTAGCTTTGCCTCGCCTGACAGTGCCTTGCCTTGCGTTACCCTTTCCTTGCCTTGCCGTGCATTGCCTAGCCCTGCGTTGCCGTGCCATAGCCTTGTTTCCCCTTGCCGAGCCGTTCCTTCCGCTACCCTTGCCTTGCCTTCGTTTCCCTTGCCTTCCTTGCCTTCCGTTACTCTTTGCTTGCCTTCCGTGCATTGCCTAGCCTTGCGTTGTTGTGCATTAGCCTTGCCTCGCCTGACCGTGCCTTGCCTTGCGTTACCCTTTCCTTGCCTGGCCGTGCATTGCCTAGCCGTGCGTTGCCGTTCCTTAGCCTTGTTTCCCCTTGCCGTGCCTTGCCTTTTGTTACACTTGCCTTGCCTTGCTTTGCCTTGCCTTCCTTTCCTTCCTTTACTCGTTACTTGCCTAGCCGTGCACTGCCTAGCCTTGCGTTGTCGTGCATTAGCCTTGCCTCCCCAAACCGTGCCTTGCCTTGCGTTACCATTTCCTTGCCTTGCCCTGCATTGCCTAGCCGTTCGTTGTCGTGCCTTAGCCTTGTTTCCCCTTGCCGTGCCGTTCCTTCCGTTACCATTGCCTTGCCTTGCTTTCGCTTGCCTTCCTTGCCTTCCGTTACTCTTTGCTTGCCTTCCGTGCATTGCCTAGCCTTGCGTTGTCGTTCCTTAGCCTTGCCTCGCCTGACCGTGCCTTGCCTTGCGGTACCCTTTCCTTGCCTTGACGTGCATTGCCTAGCCGACGTTGTCCTGCATTTGCCTTGTCTTGCCTCACCGTGCCTTGCCTTGCGTTACCCTTTCCTTGCCTTGCTGTGCATTGCCTAGCCCTGCATTGTCGTGCCTTAGCTTTGTTTCCCCTTACCGTGCCGTTCCTTCCGTTACCCTTGCCTTGCCTTGCTTTCCCTTGCCTTCCTTGCCTTCCGTTACTCTTTGCTTGCCTTCCGTGCATTGCCTAGCCTTGCGTGGTCGTGCCTTAGCCTTTTTTCACCTTGCCATAGCCTTGCTTGCGTTGCCTTGCTTTGCCTTGCATTCCTTGCCTTCCGTTACTCTTTGCTTGCCTTCCGTGCATTGCCTAGCCTTGCGTTGTCGTGCATAAGCCTTGCCTTCCCAAACCGTGCCTTGCCTTTCGTTACCCTTTCCTTGCCTTGCCCTGCATTGCCTAGCCCTGTGTTGTCGTGCCTTAGCCTTGTTTCCCCTTGCCGTGCCGTTCCTTCCGTTACCCTTGCCTTGCCTTGCTTTCCCTTGCTTTCCTTGCCTTCCGTTACTCTTTGCTTTCCTTCCGTTCATTGCCTAGCCTTGCGTTGTCGTGCCTTAGCCTTGCCTCGCCTGACAGTGCCTTGCCTTGCGTTACCCTTTCCTTGCCTTGCCGTGCACTGCCTAGCCTTGCCTTGTCGTGCATTAGCCTTGCCTTGCCTGACCGTGCCTTGCCTGGCGTTACCCTTTCCTTGCCTTGCCGTGCATTGCCTAGCCGTGCGTTGTCGTGCCTTAGCCTTGTTTCCCCTTGCCGTGCCGTTCCTTCCGTTACCCTTGCCTTGCCTTGCTTTCCCTTGCCTTCCATGGTTTCCGTTACTCTTTGCTTGCCTTCCGTGCATTGCCTAGCCTTGCGCTGTCGTGCATTAGCCTTGCCTTGCCTCACAGTGCCTTGCCTTGCGTTACCTTTTCCTTGGCTGGCCGTGCATTGCCTAGCCGTGCGTTGTGGTGCCTTAGCCTTGTTTCACCTTGCCATAGCCTTGCTTGCGTTGCCTTGCTTTGCCTTGCATTCCTTGCCTTCCGTTACTCTTTGCTTGCCTTCCGTGCATTGCCTAGCCTTGCGTTGTCGTGCCTTAGCCTTGCCTCGCCTAACCGTGCCTTGCCTTGCGTTACCCTTTCCTTGCCTTGCCGTGCATTGCCTAGCCGTGCGTTGTCGTGCATTAGCCTCGCCTTGCCTTACCGTGCCTTCCCTTGCGTTACCCTTTCCTTGCCTTGCCGTGCATTGCTTAGCCTTGCGTTGCCGTGCCTTAGCCTTGTTTCCCCTTGCCGTGCCGTGCCTTTTGTTACACTTGCCTTGCCTTGCTTTGCCTTGCCTTCCTTTCCTTCCGTTACCCTTTCCTTGCCTAGCCGTTCACTGCGTAGCCTTTCGTTGTCGTGCATTACCCTTGCCTCGCCTGACCGTGCCTTGCCTTGCGTTATCCTTTCCTTGCCTTGCCGTACATTGCCTAGCCCTGCGTTGTCGTGCCTTAGCCTTGTTTCCCCTTACCGTGCCGTTCCTTCCGTTACCCTTGCCTTGCCTTGCTTTCCCTTGCCTTCCTTGCGTTCCGTTACTCTTTGCTTGCCTTTCGTGCATTGCCCAGCCTTGCGTTGTCGTGCCTTAGCCTTGCCTCGGCTGACCGTGCCTTGCCTTCCGTTACCGTTTCCTTGCCTTGCCGTGCATTGCCTAGCCGTGCGTTGTCGTGCATCAGCCTTGCCTTGCATCACCGTGCCTTGCCTTGCGTTACCCTTTCCTTGCCTTTCCGTGCATTGCCTAGCCGTGGGTTGCCGTGCCTTAGCCTTGTTTCCCCTTGCCGTGCCGTTCCTTCCGTTATCCTTGCCTTGCCTTGCTTTCCCTTGCCTTCCTTGCCTTCCGTTACTCTTTGCTTGCCTTCCGTGCATTGCCTAGACTTGCGTTGTCGTGCATTAGCCTTGCGTCGCCTGACCGTGCCTTACCTTGCGTTACCCTTTCCTTGCCTTGCCGTGCATTGCCTAGCTGTGCGTTGTCGTGCATTAGCCTTGTCTTGCATTACCGTGCCTTGCCTTGCGTTACCCATTCCTTGCCCGGCCGTGCATTGCCTAGCCGTGCGTTGCCGTTCCTTAGCCTTGTTTCCCCTTGCCGTACCTTGCCTTTTGTTTCACTTGCCTTGCCTTACTTTGCCTTGCCTTCCTTTCCTTCCGTTACTCTTTCCTTGCCTAGCCGTGCACTGCCTAGCCTTGCGTTGTCGTGCATTAGCCTTGCCTCCCCAAACCGTGCCTTGCCTTGCGTTACCCTTTCCTTGCCTTGCCCTGCATTGCCTAGCCCTGTGTTGTCGTGCCTTAGCCTTGTTTCCCCTTACCGTGCCGTTCCTTTCGTTACGCTTGCCTTCCCCTGCTTTCCTTTGCATTCGTTGCCTTCCGTTACTCTTTGCTTGCCTTCCGTGCATTGCCTAGCCTTGCGTTGTCGTGCCTTAGCCTTGTTTCCACTTGCCGTGCCGTGCCTGTTGTTACACTTGCCTTGCCATGCTTTGCCTTGCCTTCCTTTCCTTCCGTTACTCTTTCCTTGCCTAGCCGTGCACTGCCTAGCCTTGCGATGTCGTGCTTTAGCTTTGCCTCGCCTGACAGTGCCTTGCCTTGCGTTACCCTTTCCTTGCCTTGCCGTGCATTGCCTAGCCCTGCGTTGCCGTGCCATAGCCTTGTTTCCCCTTGCCGAGCCGTTCCTTCCGCTACCCTTGCCTTGCCTTCGTTTCCCTTGCCTTCCTTGCCTTCCGTTACTCTTTGCTTGCCTTCCGTGCATTGCCTAGCCTTGCGTTGTTGTGCATTAGCCTTGCCTCGCCTGACCGTGCCTTGCCTTGCGTTACCCTTTCCTTGCCTGGCCGTGCATTGCCTAGCCGTGCGTTGCCGTTCCTTAGCCTTGTTTCCCCTTGCCGTGCCTTGCCTTTTGTTACACTTGCCTTGCCTTGCTTTGCCTTGCCTTCCTTTCCTTCCTTTACTCGTTACTTGCCTAGCCGTGCACTGCCTAGCCTTGCGTTGTCGTGCATTAGCCTTGCCTCCCCAAACCGTGCCTTGCCTTGCGTTACCATTTCCTTGCCTTGCCCTGCATTGCCTAGCCGTTCGTTGTCGTGCCTTAGCCTTGTTTCCCCTTGCCGTGCCGTTCCTTCCGTTACCATTGCCTTGCCTTGCTTTCGCTTGCCTTCCTTGCCTTCCGTTACTCTTTGCTTGCCTTCCGTGCATTGCCTAGCCTTGCGTTGTCGTTCCTTAGCCTTGCCTCGCCTGACCGTGCCTTGCCTTGCGGTACCCTTTCCTTGCCTTTACGTGCATTGCCTAGCCGACGTTGTCCTGCATTTGCCTTGTCTTGCCTCACCGTGCCTTGCCTTGCGTTACCCTTTCCTTGCCTTGCTGTGCATTGCCTAGCCCTGCATTGTCGTGCCTTAGCTTTGTTTCCCCTTACCGTGCCGTTCCTTCCGTTACCCTTGCCTTGCCTTGCTTTCCCTTGCCTTCCTTGCCTTCCGTTACTCTTTGCTTGCCTTCCGTGCATTGCCTAGCCTTGCGTGGTCGTGCCTTAGCCTTTTTTCACCTTGCCATAGCCTTGCTTGCGTTGCCTTGCTTTGCCTTGCATTCCTTGCCTTCCGTTACTCTTTGCTTGCCTTCCGTGCATTGCCTAGCCTTGCGTTGTCGTGCATAAGCCTTGCCTCCCCAAACCGTGCCTTGCCTTTCGTTACCCTTTCCTTGCCTTGCCCTGCATTGCCTAGCCCTGTGTTGTCGTGCCTTAGCCTTGTTTCCCCTTGCCGTGCCGTTCCTTCCGTTACCCTTGCCTTGCCTTGCTTTCCCTTGCCTTCCTTGCCTTCCGTTACTCTTTGCTTGCCTTCCGTGCATTGCCTAGCCTTGCGTTGTCGTGCATTAGCCTTGCCTCGCCTGACAGTGCCTTGCCTTGCGTTACCCTTTCCTTGCCTTGCCGTGCATTGCCTAGCCGTGCGTTGTCGTGCATTAGCCTTGCCTTGCCTGACCGTGCCTTGCCTTGCGTTACCCTTTCCTTGCCTTGCCGTGCATTGCCTAGCCGTGCGTTGTCGTGCCTTAGCCTTGTTTCCCCTTGCCGTGCCGTTCCTTCCGTTACCCTTGCCTTGCCTTGCTTTCCCTTGCCTTCCATGGTTTCCGTTACTCTTTGCTTGCCTTCCGTGCATTGCCTAGCCTTGCGCTGTCGTGCATTAGCCTTGCCTTGCCTCACAGTGCCTTGCCTTGCGTTACCTTTTCCTTGGCTGGCCGTGCATTGCCTAGCCGTGCGTTGTGGTGCCTTAGCCTTGTTTCCCCTTGCCATAGCCTTGCTTGCGTTGCCTTGCTTTGCCTTGCCTTCCTTTCCTTCCGTTACTCTTTCCTTGCCTTCCGTGCATTGCCTAGCCTTGCGTTGTCGTGCCTTAGCCTTGTTTCCCCTTGCCGTGCCGTTCCTTCCGTTACCCTTGCCTTGCCTTGCTTTCCCTTGCCTTCCATGGTTTCCGTTACTCTTTGCTTGCCTTCCGTGCATTGCCTAGCCTTGCGCTGTCGTGCATTAGCCTTGCCTTGCCTCACCGTGCCTTGCCTTGCGTTACCTTTTCCTTGGCTGGCCGTGCATTGCCTAGCCGTGCGTTGTGGTGCCTTACCCTTGTTTCCCCTTGCCGTGCCGTTCCTTCCGTTACACTTGCTTTGCCTTGCTTTGCCTTGCATTCCTTGCCTTCCTTTACTCTTTGCTTGCCTTCCGTGCATTGCCTAGCCTTGCGTTGTCGTGCCTTAGCCTTGCCTCGCCTAACCGTGCCTTGCCTTGCGTTACCCTTTCCTTGCCTTGCCGTGCATTGCCTAGCCGTGCGTTGTCGTGCCTTAGCCTTGTTTCCCCTTGCCGTGCCGTTCCTTCCGTTACACTTGCCTTGCCTTGCTTTCCCTTGCCTTCCTTGCATTCCGTTACCCTTTGCTTGCCTTGCGTGCATTGCCCAGCCTTGCGTTGTCGTGCCTTAGCCTTGTTTCCCCTTGCCTCACCGTGCCTTGCCTTGCGTTACCCTTTCCTTGCCTTGCCGTGCATTGCCTAGCCGTGCGTTGTCGTGCCTTAGCCTTGCCTTGCCTGACCGTGCCTTGCCTTGCGTTACCCTTTCCTTGCCTTCCGTGCATTGCCTAGCCGTGCGTTGTCGTGCCTTAGCCTTGTTTCCCCTTTCCGTGCCGTTCCTTCCGTTATCCTTGCCTTGCCTTGCTTTCCCTTGCCTTCCTTGCCTTCCGTTACTCTTTGCTTGCCTTCCGTGCATTGCCTAGCCTTGCGTTGTCGTGCATTAGCCTTGCCTCGCCTGACCGTGCCTTGCCTTGCGTTACCCTTTCCTTGCCTTGCCGTGCATTGCCTAGCCGTGCGTTGTCGTGCATTAGCCTTGCCTTGCCTTACCGTGCCTTGCCTTGCGTTACCCTTTCGTTGCCTTGCCGTGCATTGCCTAGCCGTGCGTTGCCGTGCCTTAGCCTTGTTTCCCCTTGCCGTGCCGTTCCTTCCGTTACCCTTGCCTTGCCTTGCTTTCCCTTGCCTTCCTTGCCTTCCGTTACTCTTTGCTTGCCTTCCGTGCATTGCCTAGCCTTGCGTTGTCGTGCATTAGCCTTGCCTCCCCAAACCGTGCCTTGCCTTGCGTTACCCTTTCCTTGCCTTGCCCTGCATTGCCTAGCCCTGTGTTGTCGTGCCTTAGCCTTGTTTCCCCTTACCGTGCCGTTCCTTTCGTTACCCTTGCCTTCCCCTGCTTTCCTTTGCATTCCTTGCCTTCCGTTACTCTTTGCTTGCCTTCCGTGCATTGCCTAGCCTTGCGTTGTCGTGCCTTAGCCTTGTTTCCCCTTGCCGTGCCGTGCCTGTTGTTACACTTGCCTTGCCATGCTTTGCCTTGCCTTCCTTTCCTTCCGTTACTCTTTCCTTGCCTAGCCGTGCACTGCCTAGCCTTGCGATGTCGTGCTTTAGCTTTGCCTCGCCTGACAGTGCCTTGCCTTGCGTTACCCTTTCCTTGCCTTGCCGTGCATTGCCTAGCCCTGCGTTGCCGTGCCATAGCCTTGTTTCCCCTTGCCGAGCCGTTCCTTCCGCTACCCTTGCCTTGCCTTCGTTTCCCTTGCCTTCCTTGCCTTCCGTTACTCTTTGCTTGCCTTCCGTGCATTGCCTAGCCTTGCGTTGTCGTGCATTAGCCTTGTCTTGCCTTACCGTGCCTTGCCTTGCGTTACCCTTTCCTTGCCTGGCCGTGCATTGCCTAGCCGTGCGTTGCCGTTGCCTTAGCCTTGTTTCCCCTTGCCGTGCCGTGCCTTTTGTTACACTTGCCTTGCCTTGCTTTGCCTTGCCTTCCTTTCCTTCCTTTACTCTTTCCTTGCCTAGCCGTGCACTGCCTAGCCTTGCGTTGTCGTGCATTAGCCTTGCCTCCCCAAACCGTGCCTTGCCTTGCGTTACCATTTCCTTGCCTTGCCCTGCATTGCCTAGCCGTGCGTTGTCGTGCCTTAGCCTTGTTTCCCCTTGCCGTGCCGTTCCTTCCGTTACCCTTGCCTTGCCTTGCTTTCGCTTGCCTTCCTTGCCTTCCGTTACTCTTTGCTTGCCTTCCGTGCATTGCCTAGACTTGCGTTGTCGTGCATTAGCCTTGCGTCGCCTGACCGTGCCTTGCCTTGCGTTACCCTTTCCTTGCCTTGCCGTGCATTGCCTAGCCGTGCGTTGCCGTGCCTTAGCCTTGTCTTGCCTTTCCGTGCCTTGCCTTGCGTTACCCTTTCCTTGCCTTGCCGTGCATTGCCTAGCCTTGCGTTGCCGTGCCTTAGCCTTGTTTCCCCTTGCCGTGCCTTGCCTTTTGTTTCACTTGCCTTGCCTTGCTTTGCCTTGCCTTCCTTTCCTTCCGTTACTCTTTCCTTGCCTAGCCGTGCACTGCCTAGCCTTGCGTTGTCGTGCATTAGCCTTGCCTC
Organism: Macrotis lagotis; assembly: GCF_037893015.1. NCBI lineage: Eukaryota > Metazoa > Chordata > Mammalia > Peramelemorphia > Peramelidae > Macrotis > Macrotis lagotis. The sequence continues at coordinate 44,058 of NW_027422189.1, read as the reverse complement.
CCCAAACCGTGCCTTGCCTTGCGTTACCCTTTCCTTGCCTTGCCCTCCATTGCCTAGCCCTGCGTTGTCGTGCCTTAGCCTTGTTTCCCCTTACCGTGCCGTTCCTTTCGTTACGCTTGCCTTCCCCTGCTTTCCTTTGCATTCGTTGCCTTCCGTTACTCTTTGCTTGCCTTCCGTGCATTGCCTAGCCTTGCGTTGTCGTGCCTTTGCCTTGTTTCCCCTTGCCGTGCCGTTCCTTCCGTTACACTTGCCTTGCCATGCTTTGCCTTGCCTTCCTTTCCTTCCGTTACTCTTTCCTTGCCTAGCCGTGCACTGCCTAGCCTTGCGATGTCGTGCATTAGCTTTGCCTCGCCTGACAGTGCCTTGCCTTTCGTTACCCTTTCCTTGCCTTGCCGTGCATTTCCTAGCTCTGCGTTGCCGTGCCTTAGCCTTGTTTCCCCTTGCCGAGCCGTTCCTTCCGTTACTCTTGCCTTGCATTGGTTTCCCTTGCCTTCCTTGCCTTCCGTTACTCTTTGCTTGCCTTCCGTGCATTGCCTAGCCTTGCGTTGTCGTGCATTAGCCTTGCCTCGCCGAACCGTGCCTTGCCTTGCGTTACCCTTTCCTTGCCTTGCCGTGCATTGCCTCGCCGTGCGTTGTCGTGCATTAGCCTTGTCTTGCCTTACCGTGCCTTATCTTGCGTTACCCTTTCCTTGCCTGGCCGTGCATTGCCTAGCCGTGCGTTGCCGTTCCTTAGCCTTGTTTCCCTTGCCGTGCCTTGCCTTTTGTTACACTTGCCTTTCCTTGCTTTGCCTTGCCTTCCTTTCCTTCCGTTACTCTTTCCTTGCCTAGCCGTGCATTGCCTAGCCTTGCGTTGTCGTGCATTAGCCTTGCCTCGCCTCACCGTGCCTTGCCTTGCGTTACCCTTTCCTTGCCTTGCCGTGCATTGCCTAGCCGTGAGTTGTCGTGCCTTAGCCTTGTTTGCCCTTACCGTGCCGTTCCTTCCGTTACCCTTGCCTTTCCCTGCTTTCCCTAGCCTTCCTTGCCTTCCGTTACTCTTTGCTTGCCTTCCGTGCATTGCCTAGCCTTGCGTTGTCGTGCCTTAGCCTTGCCTCGCCTGATCGTGCCTTGCCTTGCGTTACCCCTTCCTTGCCTTGCCGTGAATTGCCTAGCCGTGCGTTGTCGTGCCTCAGCCTTGCCTTGCCTCACCGTGCCTTGCCTTGTGTTACCCTTACCTTGCCTTGCTTTCCCTTGCTTTCCTTGCCTTCCGTTACTCTTTGCTTTCCTTCCGTGCATTGCCTAGCCTTGCGTTGTCGTGCCTTAGCCTTGCCTCGCCTGACAGTGCCTTGCCTTGCGTTACCCTTTCCTTGCCTTGCTGTGCACTGCCTAGCCTTGCCTTGTTGTGCATTAGCCTTGCCTTGCCTGACGGTGCCTTGCCTAGCGTTACCCTTTCCTTGCCTTGCCGTGCATTGCCTAGCCGTGTGTTGTCGTGCCTTAGCCTTGTTTCCCATTGCCGTGCCTTTCCTTCCGGTACCCTTGCCTTGCCTTACTTTCCCTTGCCTTCCTTGCCTTCCGTTACTCTTTGCTTGCCTTCCGTGCATTGCTTAGCCTTGCGCTGTCGTGCATTAGCCTTGCCTTTCCTCACAGTGCCTTGCCTTGCGTTACCTTTTCCTTGGCTGGCCGTGCATTGCCTAGCGGTGCGTTGTGGTGCCTTAGCCTTGTTTCACCTTGCCATAGCCTTGCTTGCTTTGCCTTGCTTTCCCTTGCTTTCCTTCCATTCCGTTACTCTTTGCTTGCCTTCCGTGCATTGCCTAGCCTTGCTTTGTCGTGCCTTAGCCATTTTTCACCTTGCCATAGCCTTGCTTGCGTTGCCTTGCTTTGCCTTGCATTCCTTGCCTTCCCTTACTCTTTGCTTGCCTTCCGTGCATTGCCTAGCCTTGCGTTGTCGTGCCTTAGCCTTGCCTCGCCTAACCGTGCCTTGCCTTGCGTTACCCTTTCCTTGCCTGGCCGTGCATTGCCTAGCCGTGCGTTGTCGTGCATTAGCCTCGCCTTGCATTACCGTGCCTTGCCTTGCGTTACCCTTTCCTTGCCTTGCCGTGCATTGCCTAGCCCTGCGTTGTCGTGCCTTAGCCTTGTTTCCCCTTGCCGCGCCGTTCCTTTCGTTACCCTTGCCTTCCCCTGCTTTCCTTTGCATTCCTTGCCTTCCGTTACTCTTTGCTTGCCTTCCGTGCATTGCCTAGCCTTGCGTTGTCGTGCCATAGCCTTGTTTCCCCTTGCCGTGCCGTGCCTGTTGTTACACTTGCCTTCCCATGCTTTGCCTTGCCTTCCTTTCCTTCCGTTACTCTTTGCTTGCCTTCCGTGCATTGCCTAGCCTTGCGTGGTCGTGCCTTAGCCTTTTTTCACCTTGCCATAGCCTTGCTTGCGTTGCCTTGCTTTGCCTTGCCTTCCTTGCCTTCCGTTACTCTTTGCTTGCCTTCCGTGCATTGCCTAGGCTTGCGTGGTCGTGCCTTAGCCTTTTTTCGCCTTGCCAAAGCCTTGCTTGCGTTGCCTTGCTTTGCCTTGCATTCCTTGCCTTCCGTTACTCTTTGCTTGCTTTCCGTGCATTGCCTAGCCTTGCGTTGTCGTGCATTAGCCTTGCCTCCCCAAACAGTGCCTTGGCTTGCGTTACCCTTTCCTTGCGTTGCCCTGCATTGCCTAGCCCTGTGTTGTCGTGCCTTAGCCTTGTTTCCCCTTGCCTTTGCCGTTCCTTCCGTTACCCTTGCCTTGCCTTCCTTTCCCTTGCTTTCCTTGACTTCCGTTAGTCTTTTCTATCCTTCCGTGCATTGCCTAGCCTTGCGTTGTCGTGCCTTACTCTTGCCTCGCCTGACAGTGCCTTGCCTTGCGTTACCCTTTCCTTGCCTTGCCGTGCACTGCCTAGCCTTGCCTTGTCGTGCATTAGCCTTGCCTTGCCTGACCGTGCCTTGCCTGGCGTTACCCTTTCCTTGCCTTGCCTTGCATTGCCTAGCCGTGCGTTGTCGTGCCTTAGCCTTGTTTCCCCTTGCCGTGCAGTTCCTTCCGTTACCCATGCCTTGCCTTGCTTTCCCTTTTTTCCTTGGTTTCCGTTACTCTTTGCTTGCCTTCCGTGCATTGCCTAGCCTTGCGCTGTCGTGCATTATCCTTCCTTGCCTCACAGTGCCTTTCCTTGCGTTACCTTTTCCTTGGCTGGCCGTGCATTGCCTAGCCGTGCGTTGTGGTGCCTTAGCCTTGTTTCACCTTGCCATAGCCTTGCTTGCGTTGCCTTGCTTTGCCTTGCATTCCTTGCCTTCCGTTACTCTTTGCTTGCCTTCCGTGCATTGCCTAGCCTTGCGTTGTCGTGCCTTAGCCTTGCCTCGCCTAACCGTGCCTTGCCTTGCGTTACCCTTTCCTTGCCTTGCCGTGCATTGCCTAGCCGTGCGTTGTCGTGCATTAGCCTCGCCTTGCCTTACCGTGCCTTCCCTTCCGTTACCCTTTCCTTGCCTAGCCGTTCACTGCGTAGCCTTTCGTTGTCGTGCATTACCCTTGCCTCGCCTGACCGTGCCTTGCCTTGCGTTATCCTTTCCTTGCCTTGCCGTACATTGCCTAGCCCTGCGTTGTCGTGCCTTAGCCTTGTTTCCCCTTGCCGTGCCGTTCCTTCCGTTACCCTTGCCTTGCCTTGCTTTCCCTTGCCTTCCTTGCGTTCCGTTACTCTTTGCTTGCCTTTCGTGCATTGCCTAGCCTTGCGTTGTCGTGCCTTAGCCTTGCCTCGGCTGACCGTACCTTGCCTTCCGTTACCGTTTCCTTGCCTTGCCGTGCATTGCCTAGCCGTGCGTTGTCGTGCATCAGCCTTGCCTTGCATCACCGTGCCTTGCCTTGCGTTACCCTTTCCTTGCCTTGCCGTGCATTGCCTAGCCGTGGGTTGCCGTGCCTTAGCCTTGTTTCCCCTTGCCGTGCCGTTCCTTCCGTTATCCTTGCCTTGCCTTGCGTTCCCTTGCCTTCCTTGCCTTCCGTTACTCTTTGCTTGCCTTCCGTGCATTGCCTAGACTTGCGTTGTCGTGCATTAGCCTTGCGTCGCCTGACCGTGCCTTGCCTTGCGTTACCCTTTCCTTGCCTTGCCGTGCATTGCCTAGCTGTGCGTTGTCGTGCATTAGCCTTGTCTTGCATTACCGTGCCTTGCCTTGCGTTACCCTTTCCTTGCCTGGCCGTGCATTGCCTAGCCTTGCGTTGCCGTTCCTTAGCCTTGTTTCCCCTTGCCGTGCCTTGCCTTTTGTTTCACTTGCCTTGCCTTGCTTTGCCTTGCCTTCCTTTCCTTCCGTTACTCTTTCCTTGCATAGCCGTGCACTGCCTAGCCTTGCGTTGTCGTGCATTAGCCTTGCCTCCCCAAACCGTGCCTTGCCTTGCGTTACCCTTTCCTTGCCTTGCCCTCCATTGCCTAGCCCTGTGTTGTCGTGCCTTAGCCTTGTTTCCCCTTACCGTGCCGTTCCTTTCGTTACGCTTGCCTTCCCCTGCTTTCCTTTGCATTCGTTGCCTTCCGTTACTCTTTGCTTGCCTTCCGTGCATTGCCTAGCCTTGCGTTGTCGTGCCTTTGCCTTGTTTCCCCTTGCCGTGCCGTGCCTGTTGTTACACTTGCCTTGCCATGCTTTGCCTTGCCTTCCTTTCCTTCCGTTACTCTTTCCTTCCCTAACCGTGCACTGCCTAGCCTTGCGATGTCGTGCATTAGCTTTGCCTCGCCTGACAGTGCCTTGCCTTGCGTTACCCTTTCCTTGCCTTGCCGTGCATTTCCTAGCTCTGCGTTGCCGTGCCTTAGCCTTGTTTCCCCTTGCCGAGCCGTTCCTTCCGTTACTCTTGCCTTGCATTGGTTTCCCTTGCCTTCCTTGCCTTCCGTTACTCTTTGCTTGCCTTCCGTGCATTGCCTAGCCTTGCGTTGTCGTGCATTAGCCTTGCCTCGCCGAACCGTGCCTTGCCTTGCGTTACCCTTTCCTTGCCTTGCCGTGCATTGCCTCGCCGTGCGTTGTCGTGCATTAGCCTTGTCTTGCCTTACCTTGCCTTATCTTGCGTTACCCTTTCCTTGCCTGGCCGTGCATTGCCTAGCCGTGCGTTGCCGTTCCTTAGCATTGTTTCCCTTGCCGTGCCTTGCCTTTTGTTACACTTGCCTTTCCTTGCTTTGCCTTGCCTTCCTTACCTTCCGTTACTCTTTGCTTGCCTTCCGTGCATTGCCTAGCCTTGCGTTGTCGTGCATTAGCCTTGCCTCCCCAAACCGTGCCTTGCCTTGCGTTACCCTTTCCTTGCCTTGCCCTGCATTGCCTAGCCCTGAGTTGTCGTGCCTTAGTCTTGTTTGCCCTTACCGTGCCGTTCCTTCCGTTACCCTTGCCTTCCCCTGCTTTCCCTAGCCTTCCTTGCCTTCCGTTACTCTTTGCTTGCCTTCCGTGCATTGCCTAGCCTTGCGTTGTCGTGCCTTAGCCTTGCCTCGCCTGATCGTGCCTTGCCTTGCGTTACCCTTTCCTTGCCTTGCCGTGAATTGCCTAGCCGTGCGTTGTCGTGCATCAGCCTTGCCTTGCCTCACCGTGCCTTGCCTTGCGTTACCCTTACCTTGCCTTGCTTTCCCTTGCTTTCCTTGCCTTCCGTTACTCTTTGCTTTCCTTCCGTGCATTGCCTAGCCTTGCGTTGTCGTGCCTTAGCCTTGCCTCGCCTGACAGTGCCTTGCCTTCCGTTACCCTTTCCTTGCCTTGCCGTGCACTGCCTAGCCTTGCGTTGCCGTGCATTAGCCTCGCCTTGCATTACCGTGCCTTGCCTTGCGTTACCCTTTCTTTGCCTGTCTTTGCATTGCTTAGCCTTGCGTTGCCGTGCCTTAGCCTTGTTTCCCCTTGCCGCGCCGTTCCTTTCGTTACCCTTGCCTTCCCCTGCTTTCCTTTGCATTCCTTGCCTTCCGTTACTCTTTGCTTGCCTTCCGTGCATTGCCTAGCCTTGCGTTGTCGTGCCATAGCCTTGTTTCCCCTTGCCGTGCCGTGCCTGTTGTTACACTTGCCTTCCCATGCTTTGCCTTGCCTTCCTTTCCTTCCGTTACTCTTTCCTTGCCTAGCCGTGCACTGCCTAGCCTTGCGATGTCGTGCTTTAGCTTTGCCTCGCCTGACAGTGCCTTGCCTTGCGTTACCCTTTCCTTGCCTTGCCGTGCATTGCCTAGCCCTGCGTTGCCGTGCCATAGCCTTGTTTCCCCTTGCCGAGCCGTTCCTTCCGCTACCCTTGCCTTGCCTTCGTTTCCCTTGCCTTCCTTGCCTTCCGTTACTCTTTGCTTGCCTTCCGTGCATTGCCTAGCCTTGCGTTGTCGTGCATTAGCCTTGCCTCGCCTGACCGTGCCTTGCCTTCCGTTACCCTTTCCTTGCCTTGCCGTGCATTGCCTAGCCGTGCGTTGTCGTGCATTAGCCTTGTCTTGCCTTACCGTGCCTTGCCTTGCGTTACCCTTTCCTTGCCTGGCCGTGCATTGCCTAGCCGTGCGTTGCCGTTCCTTAGACTTGTTTCCCCTTGCCGTGCCTTGCCTTTTGTTACACTTGCCTTGCCTTGCTTTGCCTTGCCTTCCTTTCCTTCCTTTACTCGTTCCTTGCCTAGCCGTGCACTGCCTAGCCTTGCGTTGTCGTGCATTAGCCTTGCCTCCCCAAACCGTGCCTTGCCTTGCGTTACCCTTTCCTTGCCTTGCCATGCATTGCCTAGCCGTTCGTTGTCGTGCGTTAGCCTTGTTTCCCCTTGCCGTGCCGTTCCTTCCGTTACCATTGCCTTGCCTTGCTTTCCCTTGCCTTCCTTGCCTTCCGTTACTCTTTGCTTGCCTTCCGTGCATTGCCTAGCCTTGCGTTGTCGTTCCTTAGCCTTGCCTCGACTGACCGTGCCTTGCCTTGCGGTACCCTTTCCTTGCCTTGACGTGCATTGCCTAGCCGACGTTCTCCTGCATTTGCCTTGTCTTGCCTCACCGTGCCTTGCCTTGCGTTACCCTTTCCTTGCCTTGCTGTGCATTGCCTAGCCCTGCATTGTCGTGCCTTAGCTTTGTTTCCCCTTACCGTGCCGTTCCTTCCGTTACCCTTGCCTTGCCTTGCTTTCCCTTGCCTTCCTTGCCTTCCGTTACTCTTTGCTTGCCTTCCGTGCATTGCCTAGCCTTGCGTGGTCGTGCCTTAGGCTTTTTTCACCTTGCCATAGCCTTGCTTGCGTTGCCTTGCTTTGCATTGCATTCCTTGCCTTCCGTTACTCTTTGCTTGCCTTCCGTGCATTGCCTAGCCTTGCGTTGTCGTGCATAAGCCTTGCCTCCCCAAACCGTGCCTTGCCTTGCGTTACCCTATCCTTGCCTTGCCCTGCATTGCCTAGCCCTGTGTTGTCGTGCCTTAGCCTTGTTTCCCCTTGCCGTGCCGTTCCTTCCGTTACCCTTGCCTTGCCTTGCTTTCCCTTTCTTTCCTTGCCTTCCGTTACTCTTTGCTTTCCTTCCGTGCATTGCCTAGCCTTGCGTTGTCGTGCCTTAGCCTTGCCTCGCCAGACAGTGCCTTGCCTTGCGTTACCCTTTCCTTGCTTTGCCGTGCACTGCCTAGCCTTGCCTTGTCGTGCATTAGCCTTGCCTTGCCTGACCGTGCCTTGCCTGGCGTTACCCTTTCCTTGCCTTGCCGTGCATTGCCTAGCCGTGCGTTGTCGTGCCTTAGCCTTGTTTCCCCTTGCCGTGCCGTGCCTTTTGTTACACTTGCCTTGCCTTGATTTGCCTTGCCTTCCTTTCCTTCCGTTACTCTTTCCCTGCCTAGCCGTGCACTGCCTAGCCTTGCGTTGTCGTGCATTAGCCTTGCCTCGCCTGACAGTGCCTTGCCTTGCGTTACCCTGTTCTTGCCTTGCCGTGCATTGCCTAGCCCTACGTTGTCGTGCCTTAGCCTTGTTTCCCCTTGCCGTGCCGTTCCTTCCGTTACCCTTGCCTTGCCTTGCTTTCCCTTGCCTTGCTTGCCTTCCGTTACTCTTTGCTTGCCTTCCGTGCATTGCCTAGCCTTGCGTTGTCGTGCCTTAGCCTTGTTTCCACTTGCCGTGCCGTTCCTTCCGTTACCCTTGCCTTGCCTTGCTTTCCCTTGCCTTCCTTGCCTTCCGTTACTCTTTGCTTGCCTTCCGTGCATTGCCTAGCCTTGCGTTGTCGTGCATTAGCCTTGCCTTGCCTGACCGTGCCTTGCCTTGCGTTAGCCTTTCCTTGCCTTGCCGTGCATTGCCTAGCCGTGCGTTGTCGTGCATTAGCCTTGCCTTGCCTCACCGTGCCTTGCCTTGCGTTACCCTTTCCTTGCCTTGCCGTGCATTGCCTAGCCGTGCGTTGTCGTGCCTTAGATTTGTTTCCCCTTGCCGTGCCGTGCCTTTTGTTACCCTTGCCTTGCCTTGCTTTCCCTTGCCTTCCTTGCCTTCCGTTACTCTTTGCTTTCCTTCCGTGCATTGCCTAGCCTTGCGTTGTCGTACCTTAGCCTTGTTTCCCCTTGCCGTGCCGTGCCTTTTGTTACAATTGCCTTGCCATGCTTTTCCTTGCCTTCCTTTCCTTCCGTTACTCTTTCCTTGCCTAGCCGTGCACTGCGTAGCCTTGCGTTGTCGTGCATTACCCTTGCCTCGCCTGACCGTGCCTTGCCTTGCGTTACCCTTTCCTTGCCTTGCCGTGCATTGCCTAGCCCTTCGTTACCGTGCCTTAGCCTTGTTTCCCCTTGCCGAGATGTTCCTTCCGTTACCCTTCCCTTCCCCTGCTTTCCCTTGCCTTCCTTGCCTTCGGTTACTCTTTGCTTGCCTTCCGTGCATTGCCTAGCCTTGCGTTGTCGTACCTTAGCCTTGCCTCGCCTGACCGTGCCTTGCCTTGCGTTACCCTTTCCTTGCCTGGCCGTGCATTGCCTAGCCGTGCGTTGCCGTTCCTTAGCCTTGTTTCCCCTTCCCGTGCCTTGCCTTTTGTTACACTTGCCTTGCCTTGCTTTGCCTTGCCTTCCTTTCCTTCCGTTACTCTTTCCTTGCCTAGCCGTGCACTGCCTATCCTTGGGTTGTCGTGCATTAGCCTTGCCTCCCCAAACCGTGCCTTGCCTTGCGTTACCCTTTCCTTGCCTTGCCGTGCATTGCCTATCCGTGCGTTGTCGTGCATCAGCCTTGCCTTGCCTCACCGTGCCTTGCCTTGCGTTACCCTTTCCTTGCCTTGCCGTGCATTGCCTAGCCGTGCGTTGCCGTGCCTTAGCCTTGTTTACCCTTGCCGTGCCGTTCCTTCCGTTACCCTTGCCTTGCCTTGCTTTCCCTTGCCTTCCTTGCCTTCCGTTACTCTTTGCTTGCCTTCAGTGCATTGCCTAGCCTTGCTTGGTCGTGCCTTAGCATTTTTTCACCTTGCCATAGCCTTGCTTGCGTTGCCTTGCTTTGCCTTGCCTTCCTTGCCTTCCGTTAATCTTTGCTTGCCTTCCCTGCATTGCCTAGGCTTGCGTGGTCGTGCCTTAGCCTTTTTTCGCCTTGCCAAAGCCTTGCTTGCGTTGCCTTGCTTTGCCTTGCATTCGTTGCCTTCCGCTACTCTTTGCTTGCTTTCCGTGCATTGCCTAGCCTTGCGTTGTCGTGCATTAGCCTTGCCTCCCCAAACAGTGCCTTGCCTTGCGTTACCCTTTCCTTGCCTTGCCCTGCATTGCCTAGCCTTGTGTTGTCGTGCCTTAGCGTTGTTTCCCCTTGCCTTGCCGTTCCTTCCGTTACCCTTGCCTTGCCTTGCTTTCCCTTGCTTTCCTTGACTTCCGTTAGTCTTTTCTATCCTTCCGTGCATTGCCTAGCCTTGCCTTGTCGTGCATTAGCCTTGCCTTGCCTGACCGTGCCTTGCCGGGCGTTACCCTTTCCTTGCCTTGCCTTGCATTGCCTAGCCGTGCGTTGTCGTGCCTTAGCCTTGTTTCCCCTTCCCGTGCAGTTCCTTCCGTTACCCTTGCCTTGCCTTGCTTTCCCTTTTTTCCTTGGTTTCCGTTACTCTTTGCTTGCCTTCCGTGCATTGCCTAGCCTTGCGCTGTCGTGCATTATCCTTCCTTGCCTCACAGTGCCTTGCCTTGCGTTACCTTTTCCTTGGCTGGCCGTGCATTGCCTAGCCGTGCGTTGTGGTGCCTTAGCCTTGTTTCACCTTGCCATAGCCTTGCTTGCTTTGCTTTGCTTTGCCTTGCCTTCCTTCCATTCCATTACTCTTTGCGTGCCTTCCGTGCATTGCCTAGCCTTCCGTTGTCGTGCCTTAGCCTTTTTTCACCTTGCCATAGCCTTGCTTGCGTTGCCTTGCTTTGCCTTGCATTCCTTGCCTTCCGTTACTCTTTGCTTCCCTTCCGTGCATTGCCTAGCCTTGCGTTGTCGTGCATTAGCCTTGCCTCGCCTGACCGTGCCTTGCCTTGCGTTACCCTTTCCTTGCCTTGCCGTGCATTGCCTAGCCGTGCGTTGTCGTGCATTAGCCTTGTCTTGCCTTACCGTGCCTTGCCTTGCGTTACCCTTTCCTTGCCTGGCCGTGCATTGCCTAGCCGTGCGTTGCCGTTCCTTAGACTTGTTTCCCCTTGCCGTGCCTTGCCTTTTGTTACACTTGCCTTGCCTTGCTTTGCCTTGCCTTCCTTTCCTTCCTTTACTCGTTCCTTGCCTAGCCGTTCACTGCCTAGCCTTGCGTTGTCGTGCATTAGCCTTGCCTCCCCAAACCGTGCCTTGCCTTGCGTTACCCTTTCCTTGCCTTGCCATGCATTGCCTAGCCGTTCGTTGTCGTGCGTTAGCCTTTTTTCCCCTTGCCGTGCCGTTCCTTCCGTTACCATTGCCTTGCCTTGCTTTCCCTTGCCTTCCTTGCCTTCCGTTACTCTTTGCTTGCCTTCCGTGCATTGCCTAGCCTTCCGTTGTCGTTCCTTAGCCTTGCCTCGACTGACCGTGCCTTGCCTTGCGGTACCCTTTCCTTGCCTTGACGTGCATTGCCTAGCCGACGTTCTCCTGCATTTGCCTTGCCTTGCCTCACCGTGCCTTGCCTTGCGTTACCCTTTCCTTGCCTTGCTGTGCATTGCCTAGCCCTGCATTGTCGTGCCTTAGCTTTGTTTCCCCTTACCGTGCCGTTCCTTCCGTTACCCTTGCCTTGCCTTGCTTTCCCTTGCCTTCCTTGCCTTCCGTTACTCTTTGCTTGCCTTCCGTGCATTGCCTAGCCTTGCGTGGTCGTGCCTTAGCCTTTTTTCACCTTGCCATAGCCTTGCTTGCGTTGCCTTGCTTTGCCTTGCATTCCTTGCCTTCCGTTACTCTTTGCTTGCCTTCCGTGCATTGCCTAGCCTTGCGTTGTCGTGCATAAGCCTTGCCTCCCCAAACCGTGCCTTGCCTTGCGTTACCCTTTCCTTGCCTTGCCCTGCATTGCCTAGCCCTGTGTTGTCGTGCTTTAGCCTTGTTTCCCCTTGCCGTGCCGTTCCTTCCGTTACCCTTGCCTTGCCTTGCTTTCCCTTTCTTTCCTTGCCTTCCGTTACTCTTTGCTTTACTTCCGTGCATTGCCTAGCCTTGCGTTGTCGTGCCTTAGCCTTGCCTCGCCAGACAGTGCCTTGCCTTGCGTTACCCTTTCCTTGCCTTGCCGTGCACTGCCTAGCCTTGCCTTGTCGTGCCTTAGCCTTGCCTCGCCTGACAGTGCCTTGCCTTGCGTTACCCTTTCCTTGCCTGGCCGTGCATTGCTTAGCCTTGCGTTGCCGTGCCTTAGCCTTGTTTCCCCTTGCCGTGCCGTGCCTTTTGTTACACTTGCCTTGCCTTGATTTGCCTTGCCTTCCTTTCCTTCCGTTACTCTTTCCTTGCCTAGCCGTGCACTGCGTAACCCTGCGTTGTCGTGCATTACCCTTGCCTTGCCTGCCGTGCCTTGCCTTGCGTTACCCTTTTCTTGCCTTGCCGTGCATTGCCTAGCCCTGCGTTGTCGTGCCTTAGCCTTGTTTCCCCTTACCGTGCCGTTCCTTCCGTTACCCTTGCCTTCCCCTGCTTTCCCTTGCCTTGCTTGCCTTCCGTTACTCTTTGCTTGCCTTTCGTGCATTGCCTAGCCTTGCGTTGTCGTGCCTTAGCCTTGCCTCGCCTGACCGTGCCTTGCCTTGCGTTACCCTTTCCTTGCCTTGCCGTGCATTGCCTAGCCGTGCGTTGCCGTTCCTTAGCCTTGTTTCCACTTGCCGTGCCGTGCCTTCCATTACCCTTGCCTTGCCTTGCTTTCCCTTGCCTTCCTTGGTTTCCGTTACTCTTTGCTTGCCTTCCGTGCATTGCCTAGCCTTGCTTTGTCGTGCCTTAGCCTTTTTTCACCTTGCCATAGCCTTGCTTGCGTTGCCTTGCTTTGCCTTGCATTCCTTGCCTTCCCTTACTCTTTGCTTGCCTTCCGTGCATTGCCTAGCCTTGCGTTGTCGTGCCTTAGCCTTGCCTCGCCTAACCGTGCCTTGCCTTGCGTTACCCTTTCCTTGCCTGGCCGTGCATTGCTTAGCCTTGCGTTGCCGTGCATTAGCCTCGCCTTGCATTACCGTGCCTTGCCTTGCGTTACCCTTTCTTTGCCTGTCTTTGCATTGCTTAGCCTTGCGTTGCCGTGCCTTAGCCTTGTTTCCCCTTGCCGTGCCGTTCCTTTCGTTACCCTTGCCTTCCCCTGCTTTCCTTTGCATTCCTTGCCTTCCGTTACTCTTTGCTTGCCTTCCGTGCATTGCCTAGCCTTGCGTTGTCGTGCCTTAGCCTTGTTTCCCCTTGCCGTGCCGTGCCTGTTGTTACACTTGCCTTGCCATGCTTTGCCTTGCCTTCCTTTCCTTCCGTTACTCTTTGCTTGCCTTCCGTGCATTGCCTAGCCTTGCGTGGTCGTGCCTTAGCCTTTTTTCACCTTGCCATAGCCTTGCTTGCGTTGCCTTGCTTTGCCTTGCCTTCCTTGCCTTCCGTTACTCTTTGCTTGCCTTCCGTGCATTGCCTAGGCTTGCGTGGTCGTGCCTTAGCCTTTTTTCGCCTTGCCAAAGCCTTGCTTGCGTTGCCTTGCTTTGCCTTGCATTCCTTGCCTTCCGTTACTCTTTGCTTGCTTTCCGTGCATTGCCTAGCCTTGCGTTGTCGTGCATTAGCCTTGCCTCCCCAAACAGTGCCTTGCCTTGCGTTACCCTTTCCTTGCCTTGCCCTGCATTGTCTAGCCCTGCGTTGTCGTGCCTTAGCCTTGTTTCCCCTTGCCTTGCCGTTCCTTCCGTTACCCTTGCCTTGCCTTCCTTTCCCTTGCTTTCCTTGACTTCCGTTAGTCTTTTCTATCCTTCCGTGCATTGCCTAGCCTTGCGTTGTCGTGCCTTACTCTTGCCTCGCCTGACAGTGCCTTGCCTTGCGTTACCCTTTCCTTGCCTTGCCGTGCACTGCCTAGCCTTGCCTTGTCGTGCATTAGCCTTGCCTTGCCTGACCGTGCCTTGCCTGGCGTTACCCTTTCCTTGCCTTGCCTTGCATTGCCTAGCCGTGCGTTGTCGTGCCTTAGCCTTGTTTCCCCTTGCCGTGCAGTTCCTTCCGTTACCCATGCCTTGCCTTGCTTTCCCTTTTTTCCTTGGTTTCCGTTACTCTTTGCTTGCCTTCCGTGCATTGCCTAGCCTTGCGCTGTCGTGCATTATCCTTCCTTGCCTCACAGTGCCTTTCCTTGCGTTACCTTTTCCTTGGCTGGCCGTGCATTGCCTAGCCGTGCGTTGTGGTGCCTTAGCCTTGTTTCACCTTGCCATAGCCTTGCTTGCGTTGCCTTGCTTTGCCTTGCATTCCTTGCCTTCCGTTACTCTTTGCTTGCCTTGTCGTGCATTGCCTAGCCTTGCGTTGTCGTGCCTTAGCCTTGCCTCGCCTAACCGTGCCTTGCCTTGCGTTACCCTTTCCTTGCCTTGCCGTGCATTGCCTAGCCGTGCGTTGTCGTGCATTAGCCTCGCCTTGCCTTACCGTGCCTTCCCTTCCGTTACCCTTTCCTTGCCTTGCCGTGCATTGCCTAGCCTTGCGTTGTCGTGCATTACCCTTGCCTCGCCTGACCGTGCCTTGCCTTGCGTTATCCTTTCCTTGCCTTGCCGTACATTGCCTAGCCCTGCGTTGTCGTGCCTTAGCCTTGTTTCCCCTTACCGTGCCGTTCCTTCCGTTACCCTTGCCTTGCCTTGCTTTCCCTTGCCTTCCTTGCGTTCCGTTACTCTTTGCTTGCCTTTCGTGCATTGCCTAGCCTTGCGTTGTCGTGCCTTAGCCTTGCCTCGGCTGACCGTACCTTGCCTTCCGTTACCGTTTCCTTGCCTTGCCGTGCATTGCCTAGCCGTGCGTTGTCGTGCATCAGCCTTGCCTTGCATCACCGTGCCTTGCCTTGCGTTACCCTTTCCTTGCCTTGCCGTGCATTGCCTAGCCGTGGGTTGCCGTGCCTTAGCCTTGTTTCCCCTTGCCGTGCCGTTCCTTCCGTTATCCTTGCCTTGCCTTGCTTTCCCTTGCCTTCCTTGCCTTCCGTTACTCTTTGCTTGCCTTCCGTGCATTGCCTAGACTTGCGTTGTCGTGCATTAGCCTTGCGTCGCCTGACCGTGCCTTGCCTTGCGTTACCCTTTCCTTGCCTTGCCGTGCATTGCCTAGCTGTGCGTTGTCGTGCATTAGCCTTGTCTTGCATTACCGTGCCTTGCCTTGCGTTACCCTTTCCTTGCCTGGCCGTGCATTGCCTAGCCGTGCGTTGCCGTTCCTTAGCCTTGTTTCCCCTTGCCGTGCCTTGCCTTTTGTTTCACTTGCCTTGCCTTGCTTTGCCTTGCCTTCCTTTCCTTCCGTTACTCTTTCCTTGCATAGCCGTGCACTGCCTAGCCTTGCGTTGTCGTGCATTAGCCTTGCCTCCCCAAACCGTGCCTTGCCTTGCGTTACCCTTTCCTTGCCTTGCCCTCCATTGCCTAGCCCTGTGTTGTCGTGCCTTAGCCTTGTTTCCCCTTACCGTGCCGTTCCTTTCGTTACCTTCCGTTACTCTTTGCTTGCCTTCCGTGCATTGCCTAGCCTTGCGTTGTCGTGCCTTTGCCTTGTTTCCCCTTGCCGTGCCGTGCCTGTTGTTACACTTGCCTTGCCATGCTTTGCCTTGCCTTCCTTTCCTTCCGTTACTCTTTCCTTCCCTAACCGTGCACTGCCTAGCCTTGCGATGTCGTGCATTAGCTTTGCCTCGCCTGACAGTGCCTTGCCTTGCGTTACCCTTTCCTTGCCTTGCCGTGCATTTCCTAGCTCTGCGTTGCCGTGCCTTAGCCTTGTTTCCCCTTGCCGAGCCGTTCCTTCCGTTACTCTTGCCTTGCATTGGTTTCCCTTGCCTTCCTTGCCTTCCGTTACTCTTTGCTTGCCTTCCGTGCATTGCCTAGCCTTGCGTTGTCGTGCATTAGCCTTGCCTCGCCGAACCGTGCCTTGCCTTGCGTTACCCTTTCCTTGCCTTGCCGTGCATTGCCTCGCCGTGCGTTGTCGTGCATTAGCCTTGTCTTGCCTTACCTTGCCTTATCTTGCGTTACCCTTTCCTTGCCTGGCCGTGCATTGCCTAGCCGTGCGTTGCCGTTCCTTAGCATTGTTTCCCTTGCCGTGCCTTGCCTTTTGTTACACTTGCCTTTCCTTGCTTTGCCTTGCCTTCCTTTCCTTCCGTTACTCTTTCCTTGCCTAGCCGTGCACTGCCTAGCCTTGCGTTGTCGTGCATTAGCCTTGCCTCCCCAAACCGTGCCTTGCCTTGCGTTACCATTTCCTTGCCTTGCCCTGCATTGCCTAGCCCTGAGTTGTCGTGCCTTAGTCTTGTTTGCCCTTACCGTGCCGTTCCTTCCGTTACCATTGCCTTCCCCTGCTTTCCCTAGCATTACTTGCCTTCCGTTACTCTTTGCTTGCCTTCTGTGCATTGCCTAGCCTTGCGTTGTCGTGCCTTAGCCTTGCCTCGCCTGATCGTGCCTTGCCTTGCGTTACCCTTTCCTTGCCTTGCCGTGCATTGCCTAGCCCTGCGTTGTCGTGCATCAGCCTTGCCTTGCCTCACCGTGCCTTGCCTTGCGTTACCCTTACCTTGCCTTGCTTTCCCTTGCTTTCCTTGCCTTCCGTTACTCTTTGCTTTCCTTCCGTGCATTGCCTAGCCTTGCGTTGTCGTGCCTTAGCCTTGCCTCGCCTGACAGTGCCTTGCCTTCCGTTACCCTTTCCTTGCCTTGCCGTGCACTGCCTAGCCTTGCGTTGCCGTGCATTAGCCTCGCCTTGCATTACCGTGCCTTGCCTTGCGTTACCCTTTCTTTGCCTGTCTTTGCATTGCTTAGCCTTGCGTTGCCGTGCCTTAGCCTTGTTTCCCCTTGCCGCGCCGTTCCTTTCGTTACCCTTGCCTTCCCCTGCTTTCCTTTGCATTCCTTGCCTTCCGTTACTCTTTGCTTGCCTTCCGTGCATTGCCTAGCCTTGCGTTGTCGTGCCATAGCCTTGTTTCCCCTTGCCGTGCCGTGCCTGTTGTTACACTTGCCTTCCCATGCTTTGCCTTGCCTTCCTTTCCTTCCGTTACTCTTTCCTTGCCTAGCCGTGCACTGCCTAGCCTTGCGATGTCGTGCTTTAGCTTTGCCTCGCCTGACAGTGCCTTGCCTTGCGTTACCCTTTCCTTGCCTTGCCGTGCATTGCCTAGCCCTGCGTTGCCGTGCCATAGCCTTGTTTCCCCTTGCCGAGCCGTTCCTTCCGCTACCCTTGCCTTGCCTTCGTTTCCCTTGCCTTCCTTGCCTTCCGTTACTCTTTGCTTGCCTTCCGTGCATTGCCTAGCCTTGCGTTGTCGTGCATTAGCCTTGCCTCGCCTGACCGTGCCTTGCCTTCCGTTACCCTTTCCTTGCCTTGCCGTGCATTGCCTAGCCGTGCGTTGTCGTGCATTAGCCTTGTCTTGCCTTACCGTGCCTTGCCTTGCGTTACCCTTTCCTTGCCTGGCCGTGCATTGCCTAGCCGTGCGTTGCCGTTCCTTAGACTTGTTTCCCCTTGCCGTGCCTTGCCTTTTGTTACACTTGCCTTGCCTTGCTTTGCCTTGCCTTCCTTTCCTTCCTTTACTCGTTCCTTGCCTAGCCGTGCACTGCCTAGCCTTGCGTTGTCGTGCATTAGCCTTGCCTCCCCAAACCGTGCCTTGCCTTGCGTTACCCTTTCCTTGCCTTGCCATGCATTGCCTAGCCGTTCGTTGTCGTGCGTTAGCCTTGTTTCCCCTTGCCGTGCCGTTCCTTCCGTTACCATTGCCTTGCCTTGCTTTCCCTTGCCTTCCTTGCCTTCCGTTACTCTTTGCTTGCCTTCCGTGCATTGCCTAGCCTTGCGTTGTCGTTCCTTAGCCTTGCCTCGACTGACCGTGCCTTGCCTTGCGGTACCCTTTCCTTGCCTTGACGTGCATTGCCTAGCCGACGTTCTCCTGCATTTGCCTTGTCTTGCCTCACCGTGCCTTGCCTTGCGTTACCCTTTCCTTGCCTTGCTGTGCATTGCCTAGCCCTGCATTGTCGTGCCTTAGCTTTGTTTCCCCTTACCGTGCCGTTCCTTCCGTTACCCTTGCCTTGCCTTGCTTTCCCTTGCCTTCCTTGCCTTCCGTTACTCTTTGCTTGCCTTCCGTGCATTGCCTAGCCTTGCGTGGTCGTGCCTTAGGCTTTTTTCACCTTGCCATAGCCTTGCTTGCGTTGCCTTGCTTTGCATTGCATTCCTTGCCTTCCGTTACTCTTTGCTTGCCTTCCGTGCATTGCCTAGCCTTGCGTTGTCGTGCATAAGCCTTGCCTCCCCAAACCGTGCCTTGCCTTGCGTTACCCTATCCTTGCCTTGCCCTGCATTGCCTAGCCCTGTGTTGTCGTGCCTTAGCCTTGTTTCCCCTTGCCGTGCCGTTCCTTCCGTTACCCTTGCCTTGCCTTGCTTTCCCTTTCTTTCCTTGCCTTCCGTTACTCTTTGCTTTCCTTCCGTGCATTGCCTAGCCTTGCGTTGTCGTGCCTTAGCCTTGCCTCGCCAGACAGTGCCTTGCCTTGCGTTACCCTTTCCTTGCTTTGCCGTGCACTGCCTAGCCTTGCCTTGTCGTGCATTAGCCTTGCCTTGCCTGACCGTGCCTTGCCTGGCGTTACCCTTTCCTTGCCTGGCCGTGCATTGCTTAGCCTTGCGTTGCCGTGCCTTAGCCTTGTTTCCCCTTGCCGTGCCGTGCCTTTTGTTACACTTGCCTTGCCTTGATTTGCCTTGCCTTCCTTTCCTTCCGTTACTCTTTCCTTGCCTAGCCGTGCACTGCGTAGCCCTGCGTTGTCGTGCATTACCCTTGCCTCGCCTGACCGTGCCTTGCCTTGCGTTACCCTTTTCTTGCCTTGCCGTGCATTGCCTAGCCCTGCGTTGTCGTGCCTTAGCCTTGTTTCCCCTTACCGTGCCGTTCCTTCCGTTACCCTTGCCTTCCCCTGCTTTCCCTTGCCTTGCTTGCCTTCCGTTACTCTTTGCTTGCCTTCCGTGCATTGCCTAGCCTTGCGTTGTCGTGCCTTAGCCTTGTTTCCACTTACCGTGCCGTTCCTTCCGTTACCCTTGCCTTGCCTTGCTTTCCCTTGCCTTCCTTGGTTTCCGTTACTCTTTGCTTGCCTTCCGTGCATTGCCTAGCCTTGCGCTGTCGTGCATTAGCCTCCCCTTGCCTTACCGTGCCTTGCCTTGCGTTACCCTTTCCTTGCCTTGCCGTGCATTGCCTAGCCGTGCGTTGTCGTGCATTAGCCTCCCCTTGCCTTACCGTGCATTGCCTTGCGTTACCCTTTCCTTGCCTGGCCGTGCATTGCTTAGCCATGCGTTGCCGTGCCTTAGCTTTGTTTCCCCTTGCCGTGCCCTGCCTTTCGTTACCCTTCCCTTCCCCTGCTTTCCTTTGCATTCCTTGCCTTCCGTTACTCTTTGCTTTCCTTCCGTGCATTGCCTAGCCTTGCGTTGTCGTACCTTAGCCTTGTTTCCCCTTGCCGTGCCGTGCCTGTTGTTACAATTGCCTTGCCATGCTTTTCCTTGCCTTCCTTTCCTTCCGTTACTCTTTCCTTGCCTAGCCGTGCACTGCGTAGCCTTGCGTTGTCGTGCATTACCCTTGCCTCGCCTGACCGTGCCTTGCCTTGCGTTACCCTTTCCTTGCCTTGCCGTGCATTGCCTAGCCCTTCGTTACCGTGCCTTAGCCTTGTTTCCCCTTGCCGAGATGTTCCTTCCGTTACCCTTCCCTTCCCCTGCTTTCCCTTGCCTTCCTTGCCTTCGGTTACTCTTTGCTTGCCTTCCGTGCATTGCCTAGCCTTGCGTTGTCGTACCTTAGCCTTGCCTCGCCTGACCGTGCCTTGCCTTGCGTTACCCTTTCCTTGCCTGGCCGTGCATTGCCTAGCCGTGCGTTGCCGTTCCTTAGCCTTGTTTCCCCTTCCCGTGCCTTGCCTTTTGTTACACTTGCCTTGCCTTGCTTTGCCTTGCCTTCCTTTCCTTCCGTTACTCTTTCCTTGCCTAGCCGTGCACTGCCTATCCTTGGGTTGTCGTGCATTAGCCTTGCCTCCCCAAACCGTGCCTTGCCTTGCGTTACCCTTTCCTTGCCTTGCCGTGCATTGCCTATCCGTGCGTTGTCGTGCATCAGCCTTGCCTTGCCTCACCGTGCCTTGCCTTGCGTTACCCTTTCCTTGCCTTGCCGTGCATTGCCTAGTCGTGCGTTGCCGTGCCTCAGCCTTGTTTACCCTTGCCGTGCCGTTCCTTCCGTTACCCTTGCCTTGCCTTGCTTTCCCTTGCCTTCCTTGCCTTCCGTTACTCTTTGCTTGCCTTCAGTGCATTGCCTAGCCTTGCTTGGTCGTGCCTTAGCATTTTTTCACCTTGCCATAGCCTTGCTTGCGTTGCCTTGCTTTGCCTTGCCTTCCTTGCCTTCCGTTAATCTTTGCTTGCCTTCCCTGCATTGCCTAGGCTTGCGTGGTCGTGCCTTAGCCTTTTTTCGCCTTGCCAAAGCCTTGCTTGCGTTGCCTTGCTTTGCCTTGCATTCGTTGCCTTCCGCTACTCTTTGCTTGCTTTCCGTGCATTGCCTAGCCTTGCGTTGTCGTGCATTAGCCTTGCCTCCCCAAACAGTGCCTTGCCTTGCGTTACCCTTTCCTTGCCTTGCCCTGCATTGCCTAGCCTTGTGTTGTCGTGCCTTAGCGTTGTTTCCCCTTGCCTTGCCGTTCCTTCCGTTACCCTTGCCTTGCCTTGCTTTCCCTTGCTTTCCTTGACTTCCGTTAGTCTTTTCTATCCTTCCGTGCATTGCCTAGCCTTGCCTTGTCGTGCATTAGCCTTGCCTTGCCTGACCGTGCCTTGCCGGGCGTTACCCTTTCCTTGCCTTGCCTTGCATTGCCTAGCCGTGCGTTGTCGTGCCTTAGCCTTGTTTCCCCTTCCCGTGCAGTTCCTTCCGTTACCCTTGCCTTGCCTTGCTTTCCCTTTTTTCCTTGGTTTCCGTTACTCTTTGCTTGCCTTCCGTGCATTGCCTAGCCTTGCGCTGTCGTGCATTATCCTTCCTTGCCTCACAGTGCCTTGCCTTGCGTTACCTTTTCCTTGGCTGGCCGTGCATTGCCTAGCCGTGCGTTGTGGTGCCTTAGCCTTGTTTCACCTTGCCATAGCCTTGCTTGCTTTGCTTTGCTTTGCCTTGCCTTCCTTCCATTCCATTACTCTTTGCGTGCCTTCCGTGCATTGCCTAGCCTTCCGTTGTCGTGCCTTAGCCTTTTTTCACCTTGCCATAGCCTTGCTTGCGTTGCCTTGCTTTGCCTTGCATTCCTTGCCTTCCGTTACTCTTTGCTTCCCTTCCCTGCATTGCCTAGCCTTGCGTTGTCGTGCATTAGCCTTGCCTCGCCTGACCGTGCCTTGCCTTGCGTTACCCTTTCCTTGCCTTGCCGTGCATTGCCTAGCCGTGCGTTGTCGTGCATTAGCCTTGTCTTGCCTTACCGTGCCTTGCCTTGCGTTACCCTTTCCTTGCCTGGCCGTGCATTGCCTAGCCGTGCGTTGCCGTTCCTTAGACTTGTTTCCCCTTGCCGTGCCTTGCCTTTTGTTACACTTGCCTTGCCTTGCTTTGCCTTGCCTTCCTTTCCTTCCTTTACTCGTTCCTTGCCTAGCCGTTCACTGCCTAGCCTTGCGTTGTCGTGCATTAGCCTTGCCTCCCCAAACCGTGCCTTGCCTTGCGTTACCCTTTCCTTGCCTTGCCATGCATTGCCTAGCCGTTCGTTGTCGTGCGTTAGCCTTTTTTCCCCTTGCCGTGCCGTTCCTTCCGTTACCATTGCCTTGCCTTGCTTTCCCTTGCCTTCCTTGCCTTCCGTTACTCTTTGCTTGCCTTCCGTGCATTGCCTAGCCTTCCGTTGTCGTTCCTTAGCCTTGCCTCGACTGACCGTGCCTTGCCTTGCGGTACCCTTTCCTTGCCTTGACGTGCATTGCCTAGCCGACGTTCTCCTGCATTTGCCTTGCCTTGCCTCACCGTGCCTTGCCTTGCGTTACCCTTTCCTTGCCTTGCTGTGCATTGCCTAGCCCTGCATTGTCGTGCCTTAGCTTTGTTTCCCCTTACCGTGCCGTTCCTTCCGTTACCCTTGCCTTGCCTTGCTTTCCCTTGCCTTCCTTGCCTTCCGTTACTCTTTGCTTGCCTTCCGTGCATTGCCTAGCCTTGCGTGGTCGTGCCTTAGCCTTTTTTCACCTTGCCATAGCCTTGCTTGCGTTGCCTTGCTTTGCCTTGCATTCCTTGCCTTCCGTTACTCTTTGCTTGCCTTCCGTGCATTGCCTAGCCTTGCGTTGTCGTGCATAAGCCTTGCCTCCCCAAACCGTGCCTTGCCTTGCGTTACCCTTTCCTTGCCTTGCCCTGCATTGCCTAGCCCTGTGTTGTCGTGCTTTAGCCTTGTTTCCCCTTGCCGTGCCGTTCCTTCCGTTACCCTTGCCTTGCCTTGCTTTCCCTTTCTTTCCTTGCCTTCCGTTACTCTTTGCTTTACTTCCGTGCATTGCCTAGCCTTGCGTTGTCGTGCCTTAGCCTTGCCTCGCCAGACAGTGCCTTGCCTTGCGTTACCCTTTCCTTGCCTTGCCGTGCACTGCCTAGCCTTGCCTTGTCGTGCATTAGCCTTGCCTTGCCTGACCGTGCCTTGCCTGGCGTTACCCTTTCCTTGCCTGGCCGTGCATTGCTTAGCCTTGCGTTGCCGTGCCTTAGCCTTGTTTCCCCTTGCCGTGCCGTGCCTTTTGTTACACTTGCCTTGCCTTGATTTGCCTTGCCTTCCTTTCCTTCCGTTACTCTTTCCTTGCCTAGCCGTGCACTGCGTAACCCTGCGTTGTCGTGCATTACCCTTGCCTCGCCTGACCGTGCCTTGCCTTGCGTTACCCTTTTCTTGCCTTGCCGTGCATTGCCTAGCCCTGCGTTGTCGTGCCTTAGCCTTGTTTCCCCTTACCGTGCCGTTCCTTCCGTTACCCTTGCCTTCCCCTGCTTTCCCTTGCCTTGCTTGCCTTCCGTTACTCTTTGCTTGCCTTTCGTGCATTGCCTAGCCTTGCGTTGTCGTGCCTTAGCCTTGCCTCGCCTGACCGTGCCTTGCCTTGCGTTACCCTTTCCTTGCCTTGCCGTGCATTGCCTAGCCGTGCGTTGCCGTTCCTTAGCCTTGTTTCCACTTGCCGTGCCGTTCCTTCCATTACCCTTGCCTTGCCTTGTTTTCCCTTGCCTTCCTTGGTTTCCGTTACTCTTTGCTTGCCTTCCGTGCATTGCCTAGCCTTGCGTTGTCGTGCATTAGCCTCCCCTTGCCTTACCGTGCCTTGCCTTGCGTTACCCTTTCCTTGCCTTGCCTTGCATTGCCTAGCCGTGCGTTGTCGTGCATTAGCCTCCCCTTGCCTTACCGTGCCTTGCCTTGCGTTACCCTTTCCTTGCCTGGCCGTGCATTGCTTAGCCTTGCGTTGCCGTGCCTTAGCTTTGTTTCCCCTTGCCGTGCCGTGCCTTTCGTTACCCTTCCCTTCCCCTGCTTTCCTTTGCATTCCTTGCCTTCCGTTACTCTTTGCTTTCCTTCCGTGCATTGCCTAGCCTTGCGTTGTCGTGCCTTAGCCTTGTTTCCCCTTGCCGTGCCGTGCCTGTTGTTACAATTGCCTTGCCATGCTTTTCCTTGCCTTCCTTTTCTTCCGTTACTCTTTCCTTGCGTAGCCGTGCACTGCGTAGCCTTGCGTTGTCGTGCATTACCCTTGCCTCGCCTGACCGTGCCTTGCCTTGCGTTACCCTTTCCTTGCCTTGCCGTGCATTGCCTAGCCGTGCGTTGCCGTTCCTTAGCCTTGTTTCCACTTGCCGTGCCGTTCCTTCCGTTACCCTTGCCTTGCCTTGCTTTCCCTTGCTTTCCTTGGTTTCTGTTACTCTTTGCTTGCCTTCCGTGCATTGCCTAGCCTTGCGCTGTCGTGCATTAGCCTCCCCTTGCCTTACCGTGCCTTGCCTTGCGTTACCCTTTACTTGCCTTACCTTGCATTGCCTAGCCGTGCGTTGTCGTGCATTAGCCTCCCCTTGCCTTACCGTGCATTGCCTTGCGTTACCCTTTCCTTGCCTGGCCGTGCATTGCTTAGCCTTGCGTTGCCGTGCCTTAGCTTTGTTTCCCCTTGCCGTGCCGTGCCTTTCGTTACCCTTCCCTTCCCCTGCTTTCCTTTGCATTCCTTGCCTTCCGTTACTCTTTGCTTTCCTTCCGTGCATTGCCTAGCCTTGCGTTGTCGTGCCTTAGCCTTGTTTCCCCTTGCCGTGCCGTGCCTGTTGTTACAATTGCCTTGCCATGCTTTTCCTTGCCTTCCTTTCCTTCCGTTACTCTTTCCTTGCCTAGCCGTGCACTGCGTAGCCTTGCGTTGTCGTGCATTACCCTTGCCTCGCCTGACCGTGCCTTGCCTTGCGTTACCCTTTCCTTGCCTTGCCATGCATTGCCTAGCCCTGCGTTGTCGTGCCTTAGCCTTGTTTCCCCTTACCGTGCCGTTCCTTCCGTTACCCTTGCCTTCCCCCGCTTTCCCTTGCCTTCCTTGCGTTCCCTTACTCTTTGCTTGCCTTTCGTGCATTGCCTAGCCTTGCGTTGTCGTGCCTTAGCCTTGCCTCGGCTGACCGTGCCTTGCCTTCCGTTACCGTTTCCTTGCCTTGCCGTGCATTGCGTAGCCGTGCGTTGTCGTGCATCAGCCTTGCCTTGCCTCACCGTGCCTTGCCTTGCGTTAACCTTTCCTTGCCTTGCCGTGCATTGCCTAACCGTGCGTTGTCGTGCCTTAGCCTTGTTTCCCCTTTCCGTGCCGTTCCTTCCGTTATCCTTGCCTTGCCTTGCTTTCCCTTGCCTTCCTTGCCTTCCGTTACTCTTTGCTTGCCTTCCGTGCATTGCCTAGCCTTCCGTTGTCGTACCTTAGCCTTATCTCGCCTGACCGTGCCTTGCCTTGCGTTACCATTTCCTTGCCTTGCCGTGCATTGCCAAACTGTGCGTTGTCGTGCATTAGCCTTGTCTTGCATTACCGTGCCTTGCCTTGCGTTACCCTTTCCTTGCCTGGCCGTGCATTGCCTAGCCGTGCGTTGCCGTTCCTTAGCCTTGTTTCCCCTTGCCGTGCCTTGCCTTTTGTTACACTTGCCTTGCCTTGCTTTGCCTTGACTTCCTTTCCTTCCGTTACTCTTTGCTTGCCTTCCGTGCATTGCCTAGCCTTGCGTTGTCGTGCCTTAGCCTTGTTTCCCCTTGCCGAGCCGTTCCTTCCGTTATCCTTGACTTGCCTTGGTTTCCCTTGCCTTCCTTGCCTTCCGTTACTCTTTGCTTGCCTTCCGTGCATTGCCTAGCCTTGCGTTGTCGTGCATTAGCCTTGCCACGCCTGACCGTGCCTTGCCTTGCGTTACCCTTTCCTTGCCTTGCCGTGCATTGCCTAGCCGTGCGTTGTCGTACATTAGCCTTGTCTTGCCTTACCGTGCCTTGCCTTGCGTTACCCTTTCCTTGCCTGGCCGTGCATTGCCTAGCCGTGCGTTGCCGTTCCTTAGCCTTGTTTCCCCTTGCCGTGCCTTGCCTTTTGTTACACTTGCCTTGCCTTGCTTTGCCTTGCCTTCCTTTCCTTCCGTTACTCTTTCCTTGCCTAGCCGTTCACTGCATAGCCCTGCGTTGTCGTGTATTAGCCTTGCCTCCCCAAACCGTGCCTTGCCTTGCGTTACCATTTCCTTGCCTTGCCCTGCATTGCCCAGCCCTGTGTTGTCGTGCCTTAGTCTTGTTTGCCCTTACCGTGCCGTTCCTTCCGTTACCCTTGCCTTGCCCTTCTTTCCCTAGCCTTCCTTGGTTTCCGTTACTCTTTGCTTGCCTTCCGTGCATTGCTTAGCCTTGCGCTGTCGTGCATTAGCCTTGCCTTGCCTCACAGTGCCTTGCCTTGCGTTACCTTTTCCTTGACTGGCCGTGCATTGCCTAGCCGTGCGTTGTGGTGCCTTAGCCTTGTTTCACCTTGCCATAGCTTTGCTTGTTTTGCCTTGCTTTGCCTTGCCTTCCTTCCATTCCGTTACTCTTTGCTTGCCTTCCGTGCATTGCCTAGACTTGCGTTGTCGTGCCTTAGCCTTTTTTCACCTTGCCATAGCCTTGCTTGCGTTGCCTTGCTTTGCCTTGCCTTCCTTGCCTTCCGTTACTCTTTGCTTGCCTTCCGTGCATTGCCTAGCATTGCGTTGTCGTGCATTACACTTGCCTCTCCTGACCGTGCCTTGCCTTGCGTTACCCTTTCTTTGCCTTGCCGTGCATTGCCTAGCCGTGCGTTGTCGTGCATCAGCCTTGCCTTGCCTCACCGTGCCTTGCCTTGCGTTACCCTTTCCTTGCCTTGCCATGCATTGCCTAGCCCTGCGTTGTCGTTCCTTAGCCTTGTTTCCCCTTAACGTGCGGTTCCTTCCGTTACCCTTGCCTTCCCCTGCTTTCCCTTGCCTTCCTTGCCTTCCGTTACTCTTTGCTTGCCTTCCGTGCATTGCCTAGCCTTGCGTTGTCGTGCCTTAGCCTTGCCTCGACTGACCGTGCCTTGCCTTGCGTTACCCTTTCCTTGCCTTGCCGTGCATTGCCTAGCCGTGCGTTGTCGTGCATCAGCCTTGCCTTGCCTCACCGTGCCTTGCCTTGCGTTACCCTTTCCTTGCCTTGCCGTGCATTGCCTAGCCGTGCTTTGCCGTTCCTTAGCCTTGTTTCCCCTTGCCGTGCCGTTCCTTCCGTTACCCTTGCCTTGCCTTGCTTTCCCTTTCTTTCCTTGCCTTCCGTTACTCTTTGCTTTACTTCCGTGCATTGCCTAGCCTTGCGTTGTCGTGCCTTAGCCTTGCCTCGCCAGACAGTGCCTTGCCTTGCGTTACCCTTTCCTTGCCTTGCCGTGCACTGCCTAGCCTTGCCTTGTCGTGCATTAGCCTTGCCTTGCCTGACCGTGCCTTTCCTGGCGTTACCCTTTCCTTGCCTGGCCGTGCATTGCTTAGCCTTGCGTTGCCGTGCCTTAGCCTTGTTTCCCCTTGCCGTGCCGTGCCTTTTGTTACACTTGCCTTGCCTTGATTTGCCTTGCCTTCCTTTCCTTCCGTTACTCTTTCCTTGCCTAGCCGTGCACTGCGTAACCCTGCTTTGTCGTGCATTACCCTTGCCTCGCCTGACCGTGCCTTGCCTTGCGTTACCCTTTTCTTGCCTTGCCGTGCATTGCCTAGCCCTGCGTTGTCGTGCCTTAGCCTTGTTTCCCCTTACCGTGCCGTTCCTTCCGTTACCCTTGCCTTCCCCTGCTTTCCCTTGCCTTGCTTGCCTTCCGTTACTCTTTGCTTGCCTTTCGTGCATTGCCTAGCCTTGCGTTGTCGTGCCTTAGCCTTGCCTCGCCTGACCGTGCCTTGCCTTGCGTTACCCTTTCCTTGCCTTGCCGTGCATTGCCTAGCCGTGCGTTGCCGTTCCTTAGCCTTGTTTCCACTTGCCGTGCCGTTCCTTCCGTTACCCTTGCCTTGCCTTGCTTTCCCTTGCCTTCCTTGGTTTCCGTTACTCTTTGCTTGCCTTCCGTGCATTGCCTAGCCTTGGGCTGTCGTGCATTAGCCTCCCCTTGCCTTACCGTGCCTTGCCTTGCGTTACCCTTTCCTTGCCTTGCCTTGCATTGCCTAGCCGTGCGTTGTCGTGCATTAGCCTCCCCTTGCCTTACCGTGCCTTGCCTTGCGTTACCCTTTCCTTGCCTGGCCGTGCATTGCTTAGCCTTGCGTTGCCGTGCCTTAGCTTTGTTTCCCCTTGCCGTGCCGTGCCTTTCGTTACCCTTCCCTTCCCCTGCTTTCCTTTGCATTCCTTGCCTTCCGTTACTCTTTGCTTTCCTTCCGTGCATTGCCTAGCCTTGCGTTGTCGTGCCTTAGCCTTGTTTCCCCTTGCCGTGCCGTGCCTGTTGTTACAATTGCCTTGCCATGCTTTTCCTTGCCTTCCTTTTCTTCCGTTACTCTTTCCTTGCGTAGCCGTGCACTGCGTAGCCTTGCGTTGTCGTGCATTACCCTTGCCTCGCCTGACCGTGCCTTGCCTTGCGTTACCCTTTCCTTGCCTTGCCGTGCATTGCCTAGCCGTGCGTTGCCGTTCCTTAGCCTTGTTTCCACTTGCCGTGCCGTTCCTTCCGTTACCCTTGCCTTGCCTTGCTTTCCCTTGCTTTCCTTGGTTTCTGTTACTCTTTGCTTGCCTTCCGTGCATTGCCTAGCCTTGCGCTGTCGTGCATTAGCCTCCCCTTGCCTTACCGTGCCTTGCCTTGCGTTACCCTTTCCTTGCCTTGCCTTGCATTGCCTAGCCGTGCGTTGTCGTGCATTAGCCTCCCCTTGCCTTACCGTGCATTGCCTTGCGTTACCCTTTCCTTGCCTGGCCGTGCATTGCTTAGCCTTGCGTTGCCGTGCCTTAGCTTTGTTTCCCCTTGCCGTGCCGTGCCTTTCGTTACCCTTGCCTTCCCCTGCTTTCCCTTGCATTCCTTGCCTTCCGTTACTCTTTGCTTTCCTTCCGTGCATTGCCTAGCCTTGCGTTGTCGTGCCTTAGCCTTGTTTCCCCTTGCCGTGCCGTGCCTGTTGTTACAATTGCCTTGCCATGCTTTTCCTTGCCTTCCTTTCCTTCCGTTACTCTTTCCTTGCCTAGCCGTGCACTGCGTAGCCTTGCGTTGTCGTGCATTACCCTTGCCTCGCCTGACCGTGCCTTGCCTTGCGTTACCCTTTCCTTGCCTTGCCGTGCATTGCCTAGCCCTTCGTTACCGTGCCTTAGCCTTGTTTCCCCTTGCCGAGATGTTCCTTCCGTTACCCTTCCCTTCCCCTGCTTTCCCTTGCCTTCCTTGCCTTCGGTTACTCTTTGCTTGCCTTCCGTGCATTGCCTAGCCTTGCGTTGTCGTACCTTAGCCTTGCCTCGCCTGACCGTGCCTTGCCTTGCGTTACCATTTCCTTACCTTGCCGTGCATTGCCTAACCGTGCGTTGTCGTGCATCAGCCTTGCCTTGCCTCACCGTGCCTTGCCTTGCGTTACCCTTTCCTTGCCTTGCCGTGCATTGCCTAGCCGTGCGTTGCCGTGCCTTAGCCTTGTTTCCCCTTGTCGTGCCGTTCCTTCCGTTACCCTTGCCTTGTCTTGCTTTCCCTTGCCTTCCTTGCCTTCCGTTACTCTTTGCTTACCTTCCGTGCATTGCCTAGCCTTGCGTTGTCGTGCATTAGCCTTGCCTTCCCAAACCGTGCCTTGCCTTGCGTTACCCTTTCCTTGCCTTGCCCTGCATTGCCTAGCCCTGTGTTGTCGTGCCTTAGCCTTGTTTCCCCTTACCGTGCCGTTCCTTTCGTTACCCTTGCCTTCCCCTGCTTTCCTTTGCATTCCTTGCCTTCCGTTACTCTTTGCTTGCCTTCCGTGCATTGCCTAGCCTTGCGTTGTCGTGCCTTAGCCTTGTTTCCCCTTGCCGTGCCGTGCCTGTTACACTTGCCTTGCCATGCTTTTCCTTGCCTTCCTTTCCTTCCATTACTCTTTCCTTGCCTAGCCGTGCACTGCCTAGCCTTGCGATGTCGTGCATTAGCTTTGCCTAGCGTGACAGTGCCTTGCCTTGCGTTACCCTTTCCTTGCCTTGCCGTGCATTGCCTAGCCCTGCGTTGCCTTGCCTTAGCCTTGTTTCCCCTTGCCGAGCCGTTCCTTCCGTTACCCTTGCCTTGCCTTGGTTTCCCTTGCCTTCCTTGCCTTCCGTTACTCTTTGCTTGCCTTCCGTGCATTGCCTAGCCTTGCGTTGTCGTGCATTAGCCTTGCCTCGCCTGACCGTGCCTTGCCTTGCGTTACCCTTTCCTTGTCTTGCCGTGCATTGCCTAGCCGTGCGTTGTCGTGCATTAGGCTTGTCTTGCCTTACCGTGCCTTGCCTTGCGTTACCCTTTCCTTGCCTGGCCGTGCATTGCCTAGCCGTGCGTTGCCGTTCCTTAGCCTTGTTTCCCCTTCCCGTGCCTTGCCTTTTGTTACACTTGCCTTGCCTTGCTTTGCCTTGCCTTCCTTTCCTTCCGTTACTCTTTCCTTGCCTAGCCGTGCACTGCCTATCCTTGGGTTGTCGTGCATTAGCCTTGCCTCCCCAAACCGTGCCTTGCCTTGCGTTACCCTTTCCTTGCCTTGCCGTGCATTGCCTAGCCGTGCGTTGTCGTGCATCAGCCTTGCCTTGCCTCACCGTGCCTTGCCTTGCGTTACACTTTCCTTGCCTTGCCGTGCATTGCCTAGTCGTGCGTTGCCGTGCCTCAGCCTTGTTTACCCTTGCCGTGCCGTTCCTTCCGTTACCCTTGCCTTGCCTTGCTTTCCCTTGCCTTCCTTGCCTTCCGTTACTCTTTGCTTGCCTTCAGTGCATTGCCTAGCCTTGCGTGGTCGTGCCTTAGCATTTTTTCACCTTGCCATAGCCTTGCTTGCGTTGCCTTGCTTTGCCTTGCCTTCCTTGCCTTCCGTTAATCTTTACTTGCCTTCCGTGCATTGCCTAGGCTTGCGTGGTCGTGCCTTAGCCTTTTTTCGCCTTGCCAAAGCCTTGCTTGCGTTGCCTTGCTTTGCCTTGCATTCCTTGCCTTCCGTTACTCTTTGCTTGCTTTCCGTGCATTGCCTAGCCTTGCGTTGTCGTGCATTAGCCTTGCCTCCCCAAACAGTGCCTTGCCTTGCGTTACCCTTTCCTTGCCTTGCCCTGCATTGCCTAGCATTGTGTTGTCGTGCCTTAGCGTTGTTTCCCCTTGCCTTGCCTCACCGTGCCTTGCCTTGTGTTACCCTTACCTTGCCTTGCTTTCCCTTGCTTTCCTTGACTTCCGTTAGTCTTTTCTATCCTTCCGTGCATTGCCTAGCCTTGCCTTGTCGTGCATTAGCCTTGCCTTGCCTGACCGTGCCTTGCCGGGCGTTACCCTTTCCTTGCCTTGCCTTGCATTGCCTAGCCGTGCGTTGTCGTGCCTTAGCCTTGTTTCCCCTTCCCGTGCAGTTCCTTCCGTTACCCTTGCCTTGCCTTGCTTTCCCTTTTTTCCTTGGTTTCCGTTACTCTTTGCTTGCCTTCCGTGCATTGCCTAGCCTTGCGCTGTCGTGCATTATCGTTCCTTGCCTCACAGTGCCTTGCCTTGCGTTACCTTTTCCTTGGCTGGCCGTGCATTGCCTAGCCGTGCGTTGTGGTGCCTTAGCCTTGTTTCACCTTGCCATAGCCTTGCTTGCTTTGCTTTGCTTTGCCTTGCCTTCCTTCCATTCCATTACTCTTTGCGTGCCTTCCGTGCATTGCCTAGCCTTCCGTTGTCGTGCCTTAGCCTTTTTTCACCTTGCCATAGCCTTGCTTGCGTTGCCTTGCTTTGCCTTGCATTCCTTGTCTTCCGTTACTCTTTCCTTGCCTTGCCGTGCATTGCCTAGACTTGCGTTGTCGTGCCTTAGCCTTGCCTCGCCTAACCGTGCCTTGCCTTGCGTTACCCTTTCCTTGCCTTGCCGTGCATTGCTTAGCCTTGCGTTGCCGTGCCTTAGCCTTGTTTCCCCTTGCCGTGCCGTGCCTTTTGTTACACTTGCCTTGCCTTGCTTTGCCTTGCCTTGCCTTACCGTGCCTTTCCTTGCGTTACCCTTTCCTTGCCTGGCCGTGCACTGCGTAGCCTTTCGTTGTCGTGCATTACCCTTGCCTCGCCTGACCGTGCCTTGCCTTGCGTTACCCTTTCCTTGCCTTGCCATGCATTGCCTAGCCCTGCGTTGTCGTGCCTTAGCCTTGTTTCCCCTTGCCGTGTCTTCCTTCCGTTACCCTTGCCTTCCCTCGCTTTCCCTTGCCTTCCTTGCCTTCCGTTACTCTTTTCTTGCCTTCCGTGCATTGCCTAGCCTTGCGTTGTCGTGCCTTAGCCTTGCCTCGGCTGACCGTGCCTTGCCTTCCGTTACCGTTTCCTTGCCTTGCCGTGCATTGCCTAGCCGTGCCTTGTCGTGCATTAGCCTTGCCTTGCCTCACCGTGCCTTGCCTTGCGTTAACCTTTCCTTGCCTTGCCGTGCATTGCCTAGCCCTGCGTTGTCGTGCCTTAGCCTTGTTTCCCCTTTCCGTGCCGTTCCTTCCGTTATCCTTGCCTTGCCTTGCTTTCCCTTGCCTTCCTTGCCTTCCGTTACTCTTTGCTTGCCTTCCGTGCATTGCCTAGCCTTCCGTTGTCGTACATTAGCCTTTTCTCGCCTGACCGTGCCTTCCCTTGCGTTACCATTTCCTTGCCTTGCCGTGCATTGCCAAACTGTGCGTTGTCGTGCATTAGCCTTGTCTTGCATTACCGTGCCTTGCCTTGCGTTACCCTTTCCTTGCCTGGCCGTGCATTGCCTAGCCGTGCGTTGCCGTTCCTTAGCCTTGTTTCCCCTTGCCGTGCCTTGCCTTTTGTTACACTTGCCTTGCCTTGCTTTGCCTTGACTTCCTTTCCTTCCGTTACTCTTTGCTTGCCTTCCGTGCATTGCCTAGCCTTGCGTTGTCGTGCCTTAGCCTTGTTTCCCCTTGCCGAGCCGTTCCTTCCGTTATCCTTGACTTGCCTTGGTTTCCCTTGCCTTCCTTGCCTTCCGTTACTCTTTGCTTGCCTTCCGTGCATTGCCTAGCCTTGCGTTGTCGTGCATTAGCCTTGCCACGCCTGACCGTGCCTTGCCTTGCGTTACCCTTTCCTTGCCTTGCCGTGCATTGCCTAGCCGTGCGTTGTCGTACATTAGCCTTGTCTTGCCTTACCGTGCCTTGCCTTGCGTTACCCTTTCCTTGCCTGGCCGTGCATTGCCTAGCCGTGCGTTGCCGTTCCTTAGCCTTGTTTCCCCTTGCCGTGCCTTGCCTTTTGTTACACTTGCCTTGCCTTGCTTTGCCTTGCCTTCCTTTCCTTCCGTTACTCTTTCCTTGCCTAGCCGTTCACTGCATAGCCCTGCGTTGTCGTGTATTAGCCTTGCCTCCCCAAACCGTGCCTTGCCTTGCGTTACCATTTCCTTGCCTTGCCATGC
This sequence comes from Macrotis lagotis, assembly GCF_037893015.1. NCBI lineage: Eukaryota > Metazoa > Chordata > Mammalia > Peramelemorphia > Peramelidae > Macrotis > Macrotis lagotis. The sequence continues at coordinate 11,873 of NW_027422189.1, read as the reverse complement.
ATTGCCTAGCCCTGCGTTGTCGTTCCTTAGCCTTGTTTCCCCTTAACGTGCCGTTCCTTCCGTTACCCTTGCCTTCCCTTGCTTTCCCTTGCCTTCCTTGCCTTCCGTTACTCTTTGCTTGCCTTCCGTGCATTGCCTAGCCTTGCGTTGTCGTGCCTTAGCCTTGCCTCGACTGACCGTGCCTTGCCTTGCGTTACCCTTTCCTTGCCTTGCCGTGCATTGCCTAGCCGTGCTTTGTCGTGCATCAGCCTTGCCTTGCCTCACCGTGCCTTGCCTTGCGTTACCCTTTCCTTGCCTTGCCGTGCATTGCCTAGCCGTGCTTTGCCGTTCCTTAGCCTTGTTTCCCCTTGCCGTGCCGTTCCTTCCGTTACCCTTGCCTTGCCTTGCTTTCCCTTGCCTTCCTTGCCTTCCGTTACTCTTTGCTTGCCTTCCGTGCATTGCCTAGCCTTGCGTTGTCGTGCATTAGCCTTGCCTCCCCAACCCGTGCCTTGCCTTGCGTTACCCTTTCCTTGCCTTGCCGTGCATTGCCTAGCCGTGCGTTGTCGTGCCTTAGCCTTGTTTGCCCTTACCGTGCCGTTCCTTCCGTTACCCTTGCCTTCCCCTTCTTTCCCTAGCCTTCCTTGCCTTCCGTTACTCTTTGCTTGCCTTCCGTGCATTGCCTAGCCCTGCGTTGCCGTGCCTTAGCCTTGTTTCCCCTTGCCGAGCCGTTCCTTCCGTTACCCTTGCCTTGCCTTGGTTTCCCTTGCCTTCCTTGCCTTCCGTTACTCTTTGCTTGCCTTCCGTGCATTGCCTAGCCTTGCGTTGTCGTGCATTAGCCTTGCCTCGCCTGACCGTGCCTTGCCTTGCGTTACCCTTTCCTTGCCTTGCCGTGCATTGCCTAGCCGTGCTTTGTCGTGCATTAGCCTTGTCTTGCCTTACCGTGCCTTGCCTTGCGTTACCCTTTCCTTGCCTGGCCGTGCATTGCCTAGCCGTGCGTTGCCGTTCCTTAGCCTTGTTTCCCCTTGCCGTGCCTTGCCTTTTGTTACACTTGCCTTGCCTTGCTTTGCCTTGCCTTCCTTTCCTTCCGTTACTCTTTCCTTGCCTAGCCGTGCACTGCGTAGCCTTGCGTTGTCGTGCATTACCCTTGCCTCGCCTTCCCTTGCGTTACCCTTGTTGTCGTGCCTTAGCCTTGTTTCCCCTTACCGTGCCGTTCCTTCCGTTACCCTTGCCTTCCCCTGCTTTCCCTTGCCTTGCTTGCCTTCCGTTACTCTTTGCTTGCCTTTCGTGCATTGCCTAGCCTTGCGTTGTCGTGCCTTAGCCTTGCCTCGCCTGACCGTGCCTTGCCTTGCGTTACCCTTTCCTTGCCTTGCCGTGCATTGCCTAGCCGTGCGTTGCCGTTCCTTAGCCTTGTTTCCACTTGCCGTGCCGTTCCTTCCATTACCCTTGCCTTGCCTTGTTTTCCCTTGCCTTCCTTGGTTTCCGTTACTCTTTGCTTGCCTTCCGTGCATTGCCTAGCCTTGGGCTGTCGTGCATTAGCCTCCCCTTGCCTTACCGTGCCTTGCCTTGCGTTACCCTTTCCTTGCCTTGCCGTGCATTGCCTAGCCGTGCGTTGTCGTGCATTAGCCTCCCCTTGCCTTACCGTGCCTTGCCTTGCGTTACCCTTTCCTTGCCTGGCCGTGCATTGCTTAGCCTTGCGTTGCCGTGCCTTAGCTTTGTTTCCCCTTGCCGTGCCGTGCCTTTCGTTACCCTTCCCTTCCCCTGCTTTCCTTTGCATTCCTTGCCTTCCGTTACTCTTTGCTTTCCTTCCGTGCATTGCCTAGCCTTGCGTTGTCGTGCCTTAGCCTTGTTTCCCCTTGCCGTGCCGTGCCTGTTGTTACAATTGCCTTGCCATGCTTTTCCTTGCCTTCCTTTTCTTCCGTTACTCTTTCCTTGCGTAGCCGTGCACTGCGTAGCCTTGCGTTGTCGTGCATTACCCTTGCCTCGCCTGACCGTGCCTTGCCTTGCGTTACCCTTTCCTTGCCTTGCCGTGCATTGCCTAGCCGTGCGTTGCCGTTCCTTAGCCTTGTTTCCACTTGCCGTGCCGTTCCTTCCGTTACCCTTGCCTTGCCTTGCTTTCCCTTGCTTTCCTTGGTTTCTGTTACTCTTTGCTTGCCTTCCGTGCATTGCCTAGCCTTGCGCTGTCGTGCATTAGCCTCCCCTTGCCTTACCGTGCCTTGCCTTGCGTTACCCTTTACTTGCCTTACCTTGCATTGCCTAGCCGTGCGTTGTCGTGCATTAGCCTCCCCTTGCCTTACCGTGCATTGCCTTGCGTTACCCTTTCCTTGCCTGGCCGTGCATTGCTTAGCCATGCGTTGCCGTGCCTTAGCTTTGTTTCCCCTTGCCGTGCCCTGCCTTTCGTTACCCTTCCCTTCCCCTGCTTTCCTTTGCATTCCTTGCCTTCCGTTACTCTTTGCTTTCCTTCCGTGCATTGCCTAGCCTTGCGTTGTCGTACCTTAGCCTTGTTTCCCCTTGCCGTGCCGTGCCTGTTGTTACAATTGCCTTGCCATGCTTTTCCTTGCCTTCCTTTCCTTCCGTTACTCTTTCCTTGCCTAGCCGTGCACTGCGTAGCCTTGCGTTGTCGTGCATTACCCTTGCCTCGCCTGACCGTGCCTTGCCTTGCGTTACCCTTTCCTTGCCTTGCCATGCATTGCCTAGCCCTGCGTTGTCGTGCCTTAGCCTTGTTTCCCCTTACCGTGCCGTTCCTTCCGTTACCCTTGCCTTCCCCCGCTTTCCCTTGCCTTCCTTGCGTTCCCTTACTCTTTGCTTGCCTTTCGTGCATTGCCTAGCCTTGCGTTGTCGTGCCTTAGCCTTGCCTCGGCTGACCGTGCCTTGCCTTCCGTTACCGTTTCCTTGCCTTGCCGTGCATTGCGTAGCCGTGCGTTGTCGTGCATCAGCCTTGCCTTGCCTCACCGTGCCTTGCCTTGCGTTAACCTTTCCTTGCCTTGCCGTGCATTGCCTAGCCGTGGGTTGCCGTGCCTTAGCCTTGTTTCCCCTTGCCGTGCCGTTCCTTCCGTTATCCTTGCCTTGCCTTGCTTTCCCTTGCCTTCCTTGCCTTCCGTTACTCTTTGCTTGCCTTCCGTGCATTGCCTAGCCTTCCGTTGTCGTGCATTAGCCTTGCCTCGCCTGACCGTGCCTTGCCTTGCGTTACCATTTCCTTGCCTTGCCGTGCATTGCCAAACTGTGCGTTGTCGTGCATTAGCCTTGTCTTGCATTACCGTGCCTTGCCTTGCGTTACCCTTTCCTTGCCTGGCCGTGCATTGCCTAGCCGTGCGTTGCCGTTCCTTAGCCTTGTTTCCCCTTGCCGTGCCTTGCCTTTTGTTACACTTGCCTTGCCTTGCTTTGCCTTGACTTCCTTTCCTTCCGTTACTCTTTGCTTGCCTTCCGTGCATTGCCTAGCCTTGCGTTGTCGTGCCTTAGCCTTGTTTCCCCTTGCCGAGCCGTTCCTTCCGTTATCCTTGACTTGCCTTGGTTTCCCTTGCCTTCCTTGCCTTCCGTTACTCTTTGCTTGCCTTCCGTGCATTGCCTAGCCTTGCGTTGTCGTGCATTAGCCTTGCCACGCCTGACCGTGCCTTGCCTTGCGTTACCCTTTCCTTGCCTTGCCGTGCATTGCCTAGCCGTGCGTTGTCGTACATTAGCCTTGTCTTGCCTTACCGTGCCTTGCCTTGCGTTACCCTTTCCTTGCCTGGCCGTGCATTGCCTAGCCGTGCGTTGCCGTTCCTTAGCCTTGTTTCCCCTTGCCGTGCCTTGCCTTTTGTTACACTTGCCTTGCCTTGCTTTGCCTTGCCTTCCTTTCCTTCCGTTACTCTTTCCTTGCCTAGCCGTTCACTGCATAGCCCTGCGTTGTCGTGTATTAGCCTTGCCTCCCCAAACCGTGCCTTGCCTTGCGTTACCATTTCCTTGCCTTGCCCTGCATTGCCCAGCCCTGTGTTGTCGTGCCTTAGTCTTGTTTGCCCTTACCGTGCCGTTCCTTCCGTTACCCTTGCCTTGCCCTTCTTTCCCTAGCCTTCCTTGGTTTCCGTTACTCTTTGCTTGCCTTCCGTGCATTGCTTAGCCTTGCGCTGTCGTGCATTAGCCTTGCCTTGCCTCACAGTGCCTTGCCTTGCGTTACCTTTTCCTTGACTGGCCGTGCATTGCCTAGCCGTGCGTTGTGGTGCCTTAGCCTTGTTTCACCTTGCCATAGCTTTGCTTGTTTTGCCTTGCTTTGCCTTGCCTTCCTTCCATTCCGTTACTCTTTGCTTGCCTTCCGTGCATTGCCTAGACTTGCGTTGTCGTGCCTTAGCCTTTTTTCACCTTGCCATAGCCTTGCTTGCGTTGCCTTGCTTTGCCTTGCCTTCCTTGCCTTCCGTTACTCTTTGCTTGCCTTCCGTGCATTGCCTAGCATTGCGTTGTCGTGCATTACACTTGCCTCTCCTGACCGTGCCTTGCCTTGCGTTACCCTTTCTTTGCCTTGCCGTGCATTGCCTAGCCGTGCGTTGTCGTGCATCAGCCTTGCCTTGCCTCACCGTGCCTTGCCTTGCGTTACCCTTTCCTTGCCTTGCCATGCATTGCCTAGCCCTGCGTTGTCGTTCCTTAGCCTTGTTTCCCCTTAACGTGCGGTTCCTTCCGTTACCCTTGCCTTCCCCTGCTTTCCCTTGCCTTCCTTGCCTTCCGTTACTCTTTGCTTGCCTTCCGTGCATTGCCTAGCCTTGCGTTGTCGTGCCTTAGCCTTGCCTCGACTGACCGTGCCTTGCCTTGCGTTACCCTTTCCTTGCCTTGCCGTGCATTGCCTAGCCGTGCGTTGTCGTGCATCAGCCTTGCCTTGCCTCACCGTGCCTTGCCTTGCGTTACCCTTTCCTTGCCTTGCCGTGCATTGCCTAGCCGTGCGTTGCCGTTCCTTAGCCTTGTTTCCCCTTGCCGTGCCGTTCCTTCCGTTACCCTTGCCTTGCCTTGCTTTCCCTTGCCTTCCTTGCCTTCCGTTACTCTTTGCTTTCCTTCCGTGCATTGCCTAGCCTTGCGTTGTCGTGCCTTAGCCTTGCCTCGCCTGACAGTGCCTTGCCTTGCGTTACCCTTTCCTTGCCTTGCCGTGCACTGCCTAGCCTTGCCTTGTCGTGCATTAGCCTTGCCTTGCCTGACCGTGCCTTTCCTGGCGTTACCCTTTCCTTGCCTGGCCGTGCATTGCTTAGCCTTGCGTTGCCGTGCCTTAGCCTTGTTTCCCCTTGCCGTGCCGTGCCTTTTGTTACACTTGCCTTGCCTTGATTTGCCTTGCCTTCCTTTCCTTCCGTTACTCTTTCCTTGCCTAGCCGTGCACTGCGTAACCCTGCTTTGTCGTGCATTACCCTTGCCTCGCCTGACCGTGCCTTGCCTTGCGTTACCCTTTTCTTGCCTTGCCGTGCATTGCCTAGCCCTGCGTTGTCGTGCCTTAGCCTTGTTTCCCCTTACCGTGCCGTTCCTTCCGTTACCCTTGCCTTCCCCTGCTTTCCCTTGCCTTGCTTGCCTTCCGTTACTCTTTGCTTGCCTTTCGTGCATTGCCTAGCCTTGCGTTGTCGTGCCTTAGCCTTGCCTCGCCTGACCGTGCCTTGCCTTGCGTTACCCTTTCCTTGCCTTGCCGTGCATTGCCTAGCCGTGCGTTGCCGTTCCTTAGCCTTGTTTCCACTTGCCGTGCCGTTCCTTCCGTTACCCTTGCCTTGCCTTGCTTTCCCTTGCCTTCCTTGGTTTCCGTTACTCTTTGCTTGCCTTCCGTGCATTGCCTAGCCTTGCGTTTTCGTGCCTTAGCCTTGCCCCCTTGCCTTACCGTGCCTTGCCTTGCGTTACCCTTTCCTTGCCTTGCCTTGCATTGCCTAGCCGTGCGTTGTCGTGCATTAGCCTCCCCTTGCCTTACCGTGCCTTGCCTTGCGTTACCCTTTCCTTGCCTGGCCGTGCATTGCTTAGCCTTGCGTTGCCGTGCCTTAGCTTTGTTTCCCCTTGCCGTGCCGTGCCTTTCGTTACCCTTCCCTTCCCCTGCTTTCCTTTGCATTCCTTGCCTTCCGTTACTCTTTGCTTTCCTTCCGTGCATTGCCTAGCCTTGCGTTGTCGTGCCTTAGCCTTGTTTCCCCTTGCCGTGCCGTGCCTGTTGTTACAATTGCCTTGCCATGCTTTTCCTTGCCTTCCTTTTCTTCCGTTACTCTTTCCTTGCGTAGCCGTGCACTGCGTAGCCTTGCGTTGTCGTGCATTACCCTTGCCTCGCCTGACCGTGCCTTGCCTTGCGTTACCCTTTCCTTGCCTTGCCGTGCATTGCCTAGCCTTGCGTTGTCGTGCATTAGCCTAGCCTTGCGTTGTCGTGCATTAGCCTTGCCTTCCTTGGTTTCCGTGCATTGCCTAGCCTTGCGTTGTCGTGCCTTAGCCTTGCCTTGCCTGACCGTGCCTTGCCTTGCGTTACCCTTTCCTTGCCTTGCCTTGCATTGCCTAGCCGTGCGTTGTCGTGCATTAGCCTCCCCTTGCCTTACCGTGCATTGCCTTGCGTTACCCTTTCCTTGCCTGGCCGTGCATTGCTTAGCCTTGCGTTGCCGTGCCTTAGCTTTGTTTCCCCTTGCCGTGCCGTGCCTTTCGTTACCCTTCCCTTCCCCTGCTTTCCTTTGCATTCCTTGCCTTCCGTTACTCTTTGCTTTCCTTCCGTGCATTGCCTAGCCTTGCGTTGTCGTGCCTTAGCCTTGTTTCCCCTTGCCGTGCCGTGCCTGTTGTTACAATTGCCTTGCCATGCTTTTCCTTGCCTTCCTTTCCTTCCGTTACTCTTTCCTTGCCTAGCCGTGCACTGCGTAGCCTTGCGTTGTCGTGCATTACCCTTGCCTCGCCTGACCGTGCCTTGCCTTGCGTTACCCTTTCCTTGCCTTGCCGTGCATTGCCTAGCCCTTCGTTACCGTGCCTTAGCCTTGTTTCCCCTTGCCGAGATGTTCCTTCCGTTACCCTTCCCTTCCCCTGCTTTCCCTTGCCTTCCTTGCCTTCGGTTACTCTTTGCTTGCCTTCCGTGCATTGCCTAGCCTTGCGTTGTCGTACCTTAGCCTTGCCTCGCCTGACCGTGCCTTCCCTTGCTTACCCTTTCCTTGCCTTGCCGTGCATTGCCTAACCGTGCGTTGTCGTGCCTTAGCCTTGCCTTGCCTCACCGTGCCTTGCCTTGCGTTACCCTTTCCTTGCCTTGCCGTGCATTGCCTAGCCGTGCGTTGCCGTGCCTTAGCCTTGTTTCCCCTTGTCGTGCCGTTCCTTCCGTTACCCTTGCCTTGTCTTGCTTTCCCTTGCCTTCCTTGCCTTCCGTTACTCTTTGCTTACCTTCCGTGCATTGCCTAGCCTTGCGTTGTCGTGCATTAGCCTTGCCTTCCCAAACCGTGCCTTGCCTTGCGTTACCCTTTCCTTGCCTTGCCCTGCATTGCCTAGCCCTGTGTTGTCGTGCCTTAGCCTTGTTTCCCCTTACCGTGCCGTTCCTTTCGTTACCCTTGCCTTCCCCTGCTTTCCTTTGCATTCCTTGCCTTCCGTTACTCTTTGCTTGCCTTCCGTGCATTGCCTAGCCTTGCGTTGTCGTGCCTTAGCCTTGTTTCCCCTTGCCGTGCCGTGCCTGTTACACTTGCCTTGCCATGCTTTTCCTTGCCTTCCTTTCCTTCCATTACTCTTTCCTTGCCTAGCCGTGCACTGCCTAGCCTTGCGATGTCGTGCATTAGCTTTGCCTAGCGTGACAGTGCCTTGCCTTGCGTTACCCTTTCCTTGCCTTGCCGTGCATTGCCTAGCCCTGCGTTGCCTTGCCTTAGCCTTGTTTCCCCTTGCCGAGCCGTTCCTTCCGTTACCCTTGCCTTGCCTTGGTTTCCCTTGCCTTCCTTGCCTTCCGTTACTCTTTGCTTGCCTTCCGTGCATTGCCTAGCCTTGCGTTGTCGTGCATTAGCCTTGCCTTTCCTGACCGTGCCTTGCCTTGCGTTACCCTTTCCTTGTCTTGCCGTGCATTGCCTAGCCGTGCGTTGTCGTGCATTAGGCTTGTCTTGCCTTACCGTGCCTTGCCTTGCGTTACCCTTTCCTTGCCTGGCCGTGCATTGCCTAGCCGTGCGTTGCCGTTCCTTAGCCTTGTTTCCCCTTCCCGTGCCTTGCCTTTTGTTACACTTGCCTTGCCTTGCTTTGCCTTGCCTTCCTTTCCTTCCGTTACTCTTTCCTTGCCTAGCCGTGCACTGCCTATCCTTGGGTTGTCGTGCATTAGCCTTGCCTCCCCAAACCGTGCCTTGCCTTGCGTTACCCTTTCCTTGCCTTGCCGTGCATTGCCTAGCCGTGCGTTGTCGTGCATCAGCCTTGCCTTGCCTCACCGTGCCTTGCCTTGCGTTACACTTTCCTTGCCTTGCCGTGCATTGCCTAGTCGTGCGTTGCCGTGCCTCAGCCTTGTTTACCCTTGCCGTGCCGTTCCTTCCGTTACCCTTGCCTTGCCTTGCTTTCCCTTGCCTTCCTTGCCTTCCGTTACTCTTTGCTTGCCTTCAGTGCATTGCCTAGCCTTGCGTGGTCGTGCCTTAGCATTTTTTCACCTTGCCATAGCCTTGCTTGCGTTGCCTTGCTTTGCCTTGCCTTCCTTGCCTTCCGTTAATCTTTGCTTGCCTTCCGTGCATTGCCTAGGCTTGCGTGGTCGTGCCTTAGCCTTTTTTCGCCTTGCCAAAGCCTTGCTTGCGTTGCCTTGCTTTGCCTTGCATTCCTTGCCTTCCGTTACTCTTTGCTTGCTTTCCGTGCATTGCCTAGCCTTGCGTTGTCGTGCATTAGCCTTGCCTCCCCAAACAGTGCCTTGCCTTGCGTTACCCTTTCCTTGCCTTGCCCTGCATTGCCTAGCCTTGTGTTGTCGTGCCTTAGCGTTGTTTCCCCTTGCCTTGCCGTTCCTTCCGTTACCCTTGCCTTGCCTTGCTTTCCCTTGCTTTCCTTGACTTCCGTTAGTCTTTTCTATCCTTCCGTGCATTGCCTAGCCTTGCCTTGTCGTGCATTAGCCTTGCCTTGCCTGACCGTGCCTTGCCGGGCGTTACCCTTTCCTTGCCTTGCCTTGCATTGCCTAGCCGTGCGTTGTCGTGCCTTAGCCTTGTTTCCCCTTCCCGTGCAGTTCCTTCCGTTACCCTTGCCTTGCCTTGCTTTCCCTTTTTTCCTTGGTTTCCGTTACTCTTTGCTTGCCTTCCGTGCATTGCCTAGCCTTGCGCTGTCGTGCATTATCGTTCCTTGCCTCACAGTGCCTTGCCTTGCGTTACCTTTTCCTTGGCTGGCCGTGCATTGCCTAGCCGTGCGTTGTGGTGCCTTAGCCTTGTTTCACCTTGCCATAGCCTTGCTTGCTTTGCTTTGCTTTGCCTTGCCTTCCTTCCATTCCATTACTCTTTGCGTGCCTTCCGTGCATTGCCTAGCCTTCCGTTGTCGTGCCTTAGCCTTTTTTCACCTTGCCATAGCCTTGCTTGCGTTGCCTTGCTTTGCCTTGCATTCCTTGCCTTCCGTTACTCTTTCCTTGCCTTGCCGTGCATTGCCTAGCCTTGCGTTGTCGTGCCTTCGCCTTGCTTCCCCTTGCCTTGCGTTACCCTTTCCTTGCCTTGCCGTGCATTGCTTAGCCTTGCGTTGCCGTGCCTTAGCCTTGTTTCCCCTTGCCGTGCCGTGCCTTTTGTTACACTTGCATTGCCTTGCTTTGCCTTGCCTTCCTTTCCTTCCGTTACCCTTTCCTTGCCTAGCCGTGCACTGCGTAGCCTTTCGTTGTCGTGCATTACCCTTGCCTCGCCTGACCGTGCCTTGCCTTGCGTTACCCTTTCCTTGCCTTGCCCTGCATTGCCTAGCCCTGTGTTGTCGTGCCTTAGCCTTGTTTCCCCTTACCGTGCCGTTCCTTCCGTTACCCTTGCCTTCCCCCGCTTTCCCTTGCCTTCCTTGCGTTCCGTTACTCTTTGCTTGCCTTTCGTGCATTGCCTAGCCTTGCGTTGTCGTGCCTTAGCCTTGCCTCGGCTGACCGTGCCTTGCCTTCCGTTACCGTTTCCTTGCCTTGCCGTGCATTGCGTAGCCGTGCGTTGTCGTGCATCAGCCTTGCCTTGCCTCACCGTGCCTTGCCTTGCGTTAACCTTTCCTTGCCTTGCCGTGCATTGCCTAGTTTGTTTCCCCTTTCCGTGCCGTTCCTTCCGTTATCCTTGCCTTGCCTTGCTTTCCCTTGCCTTCCTTGCCTTCCGTTATTCTTTGCTTGCCTTCCGTGCATTGCCTAGCCTTGCGTTGTCGTGCCTTAGCCTTGCCTCGCCTGACCGTGCCTTGCCTTGCGTTACCATTTCCTTGCCTTGCCGTGCATTGCCTAGCCGTGCGTTGTCGTGCATTAGCCTTGTCTTGCATTACCGTGCCTTGCCTTGCGTTACCCTTTCCTTGCCTGGCCGTGCATTGCCTAGCCGTGCGTTGCCGTTCCTTAGCCTTGTTTCCCCTTGCCGTGCCTTGCCTTTTGTTACACTTGCCTTGCCTTGCTTTGCCTTGACTTCCTTTCCTTCCGTTACTCTTTGCTTGCCTTCCGTGCATTGCCTAGCCTTGCGTTGTCGTGCCTTAGCCTTGTTTCCCCTTGCCGAGCCGTTCCTTCCGTTATCCTTGACTTACCTTGGTTTCCCTTGCCTTCCTTGCCTTCCGTTACTCTTTGCTTGCCTTCCGTGCATTGCCTAGCCTTGCGTTGTCGTGCATTAGCCTTGCCACGCCTGACCGTGCCTTGCCTTGCGTTACCCTTTCCTTGCCTTGCCGTGCATTGCCTAGCCGTGCGTTGTCGTACATTAGCCTTGTCTTGCCTTACCGTGCCTTGCCTTGCGTTACCCTTTCCTTGCCTGGCCGTGCATTGCCTAGCCGTGCGTTGCCGTTCCTTAGCCTTGTTTCCCCTTGCCGTGCCTTGCCTTTTGTTACACTTGCCTTGCCTTGCTTTGCTTTGCCTTCCTTTCCTTCCGTTACTCTTTCCTTGCCTAGCCGTTCACTGCATAGCCCTGCGTTGTCGTGTATTAGCCTTGCCTCCCCAAACCGTGCCTTGCCTTGCGTTACCCTTTCCTTGCCTTGCCGTGCATTGCCTAGCCCTGCGTTGTCGTGCCTTAGCCTTGTTTCCCCTTACCGTGCCGTTCCTTCCGTTACCCTTGCCTTCCCCTGCTTTCCCTTGCCTTCCTTGCCTTCCGTTACTCTTTGCTTGCCTTCCGTGCATTGCCTAGCCTTGCGTTGTCGTGCATTAGCCTTGCCTCGCCTGACCGTGCCTTGCCTTCCGTTACCCTTTCCTTGCCTTGCCGTGCATTGCCTAGCCGTGCGTTGTGGTGCGTGCATCAGCCTTGCCTTGCCTCACCGTGCCTTGCCTTGCGTTACCCTTTCCTTGCCTTGCCGTGCATTGCCTAGCCGTGCTTTGCCGTTCCTTAGCCTTGTTTCCCCTTGCCGTGCCGTTCCTTCCGTTACCCTTGCCTTGCCTTGCTTTCCCTTGCCTTCCTTGCCTTCCGTTACTCTTTGCTTGCCTTCCGTGCATTGCCTAGCCTTGCGTTGTCGTGCATTAGCCTTGCCTCCCCAACCCGTGCCTTGCCTTCCGTTACCCTTTCCTTGCCTTGCCGTGCATTGCCTAGCCGTGCGTTGCCGTGCCTTAGCCTTGTTTCCCCTTACCGTGCCGTTCCTTCCGTTACCCTTGCCTTCCCCTTCTTTCCCTAGCCTTCCTTGCCTTCCGTTACTCTTTGCTTGCCTTCCGTGCATTGCCTAGCCCTGTGTTGTCGTGCCTTAGCCTTGTTTCCCGTTGCCGTGCCGTTCCTTCCGTTACCCTTGCCTTGCCTTGGTTTCCCTTGCCTTCCTTGCCTTCCGTTACTCTTTGCTTGCCTTCCGTGCATTGCCTAGCCTTGCGTTGTCGTGCATTAGCCTTGCCTCGCCTGACCGTGCCTTGCCTTGCG